>NW_014033260.1:0-1461 GCF_001186125.1 Sphaeroforma arctica JP610
TATATATTTAAAGATTCATACTAGGTACATGCACGCATGTGTATATAGTTATGTATTAGTGATATTACAGTCATCGAGGTTAAATAATACCTACAGCACTTCCAACCGGTTTTTGGACGCTGATTGTGCGTTGGTGGCCTGCATCTGCTAGTTGAGTATAAATACTGAGCAAAGCCCCTCATTGGCAGTCCTATCATTGGAGTGATTCAGGGCACACTTCAGACTTTTAACTTAAGCTACAGTGGTGCGTAGTTTGGGCGCTACACGATAGGGACGACAATATGCCATTGAACGGCAATATACACTATACAGAGGATATCATACAGCCCTGGTCATCTAGTTTAAAGTTATAGTCTTAGAATACAGTCATTACAGTCTGTAGTACACATTTTTTACTGGCATCATACAGTATCATATCTTCCGAGCACGATTCGGATCATACCATACTATACGCGTTTATCATGCCACATTTGCATATAAATAGAGGTGTCCACCTCTACACACTGCCAGACCTTGACGAGATCGACTTCGCATACTACCAGCCTCAACCCTTCCCTGAACATGATAAATGCATGAGCCTGACCAAAGCCAGGAGACGTCGCAGGCAGCGCATGTATGTACCTATCTCGTGCGTTTCTAATTTGCTTAATGATATCAATAATTTTGGTTTTATTGCCTGTATGTGGTTACGATTTGTAATAATTAGATATCTGCTTGATATAATCATGAATCGTAATGAGATGATATATAGTTATCAGTTGCGTTTAATGTATGCTTGCTATAATCATGAATCTTAATGAAATGATATATAGTTTTTAAGCTGTGTTTGATGTATGATACTTACCCGTTGTGTTTGATGTATGCTTACTACAATCATCAATCTTAATGGGACGATATATAGTTGCCAGTTTTGTTTGCAGTTTTCCTCTCATCATTACGACCCTTGATGTAGTTATCGCTATCTTTGCTTGTGCGTAATCGGCATTTTGCTTGAGAATTGCCTGCAATGGTGTTGAATCCTGGTGTATTTGTGTGTATATGACTTACCTGATATGGTTATGAATCTATATGTAATTGCGTCCGGATACTGAAGTTTGTCTGACTTATATGTATTGTTTATTGGAAAATTATCTGACCTCGCACGATAGTATGAGCTATATGTAAGAACAGCCAATAACGATCACCTGAGCAGGCACATGGCATAAATCCGGCTTTTAAAACGTGCGTGTATCAGTATTGTACAGCAATTGTTGATATATATCTGTGTATATGTGGAACTAATGGTCACAGAGTACAAACTAATGGTCACAGGGTACAAACTAATGGTCACAGAGTACAAACTAATGGTCACAGGGTACAAGCTAATGGTTACAGGGTACAATTTATTGGTCACAGGGTACAAACTATTGGTCACAGAATATAAACTAATGGTCACAGAGTATAAACTAATGGTCATAAAGT
>NW_014033259.1:0-1461 GCF_001186125.1 Sphaeroforma arctica JP610
TCTGGTGAGTTATGTACAGGCGTGGGCTTAAGTCGGTCTGGATATGTGTGTCCACATGTGTAAAGAAAATAGCGTGATCGACACAAACTTTCAGAACTTATTTCTGTTTGTATCGACTGAAGTCCTTATCGGGTATTTCTTCCACTTTGCGCACACACATGTACTTTAAACTTTACACAAGTGTGCTCGTATCGTGCATTTGCCACCACTATACCTGCCCCATTATTTTTTTTTCCTTGTTTCCTGCATTCTGTCGAGTTTTTTTTAATCCATATGTTATACATTATCCACCGGGAACTTTTAGCTGACTGTTATTTCCTTTGATGCTGACCCGTACATACCCTTCCGCGACTTCTTAGTGATCGCTATTATCTTTTCGGTTTATTATGTATTCTACACTGGTTGCTAGTTTAAAAACCACGTTTTATGATATTTAATTGGCTGTTGGTAAAATTTACGCACGTCATTCACATTCCACTGGTATAACCTTCTCCTGCCATATCTGGGTGGCTGGCCACTTACGGGTTCGTTCCCCCGGCGGTTATTTTTAGGTCCTGATTGGCATCTTTTTTGTTGTCTCTATTTCTCGGGTTGCAGGTCGTGTTCCCGCTGTTCTCTATGGGTGCTTATATGGGTCGTCTGGCGGGCGAGCTTGTACAGTTGATGGTGCCTGATCGTGAAATCATGGTGTCTGGGTAAGCTATCGAACATTGTGCGATGACACTCACAAGTTGCGCAGAGATTGTGAATATGTCAAGTCGCTTATATAGATCGGTGATATTGCAGGTATAGACCACCTTGATGAATGTGTCTGTGTTTATTCAACATTTGCTTTTACCCCAATACCCCAATAGAGTGCCAATATTCATAATACCCCCCCCCCAATCAACCCTCTATGTTTATGTCGACAGACAGCCCATCGAGTCACTTGTGAGAGTACACGCTTTCAAGTTGAACAGTGGCTGTTGACTACGACTTACACACGCATGTGATACACACGCCATTAGAGCCCTTCCTCCCAAATGGTTCTCAGAAATGTACGGGTACACTTTCAAGTTCAAGAATCTACTGGTCGTGCGCACCAATACCTTCACCTTCATCAATCGGGTATCTACCCTCACAAAATATCCCGAATTTTCAGAATTGTCTGTGCATACCTCTGCTCCCAGGTATGTGCTGGTGGGAGTCGCGGCTGTGTGCACTGGTGGCACCCATACGCTGTCGTCCGCTGTCATCGTGTTTGAGATCAGTCAGAACATGACCTATCTCATCCCAGTGCTGGTAAGTGTTTTGCCACAGATTATATTCTGCTTGGGATTGTTTTGCCACACAGATTGTACGCAACAGATGGTATCGCGCGCTATGCCGATTTACTATAGCGAACCAATGTATGTTGTATGTATATATGCATCATACACGACTTACTCATTAAGTAAGAAATTTAACCTTTTCAGTGGATTT
>NW_014033258.1:0-1461 GCF_001186125.1 Sphaeroforma arctica JP610
AGTACAACAATACAACAGTACAAAATAACACAGTACAACAGTAGAACACTACAACAGTACAGAATGACAACAGTAGAACAATACAACAATACAACAGTACAGAATAACAACAGTACAACAGTACAACAATACAACAGTACAGAATAACAACAGTACAACAGTAGAACAATACAACAGTAAAGAATGACAACAGTACAACAGTACAACAATACAACAGTACAACAGTAGAACAATATAACAGTACAGAATAACAACAGTACAACAGTACAACAATACAACAGTACAGAATAACAACAGTACAACAGTACAGCAATATAACAGTACATAAAAACAACAGTATATCAGTAGAACAATATAACAGTACATAAAAACATCACTACATCAGTAAAACACAACAGTACAACAGTACATCAGTACAACATTACAGAATAACAAAAGTACAACAGTAGGCCAATACAACAGTACAGAATAGCAACAGTATATCAGTAGAACAATATAACAGTATACCATTGCGTTGTGTCTCATTGGTCTGTGGTGCGTCATTATTAGACGGTCGTCCTGTGGTGGAGCATTAGGTCTTCACTGTGCAATAGTACACCATTCCGTTGTGTCTCATTGGGCTGTGGTGTGTCATGTGTAGACGGTCATCCTGTGGTGGAGCATAAGGCCTTCACTGTGCCGGGCAACAACTGCATCCACTTCAACTATAACGACGACAAGGTCAAAGAGCAGCTGCAACTGTCCAGGTATGCCACCCACCCAAATATGGTCAGATCTGTTAAAACCTTAAACCCTAAAACCCAAATATGGTCAGATCTGTTAAAACCTTAAACCTTATAACCCTGGTCGCTGCTTGCAGATGAACGGGTCCTTCGTGAGGTAGGCATTATTCACGTGTCTCTTAACGGGCGTGTGTGTGTGTTTCACGCCTAAACGTAATACGTCTAAGCCATGTCGCAAACTCATGGGTGGTGCTGGTTCTTCAGAAGTGTTTTAGGGGTTAAGGTTTTGGGTCTGTGTGTTTCGGTGCAATTTGCTGCAGGACAGAACATGCCTAGGGCGTCCATAGTTTTGCGGTGGTGTGGCTATGTGAGTGGGGGGCCTCTTTAGGGTTTAGGGTTTCACGATGTGGTGATGTGTATGTGTGTGATGTGGGCGTCAGCTTTCGATACGATTGCGGTGTTCTGAGGACACACACGTGTGAATTTTAAGGTTTAGGTTTAGGGTTCAGGGTTTTACATGTGTGGAATTGTGCGCTTGTACTAACGGATGTGCACAGTAGTACAATTACGTACATACCTGATGTTGTGTGTAGATAATAACGCATATGTTCACTGTATGATAGTATATGTTCAATGTTCACTGTATGATAGTATATGTTCATATGTTCACTGTATGACAGTATATGTTCATATGTTCACTGTATGATATTAAATGTTCATATATTCACTGTATGATAGT
>NW_014033257.1:0-1460 GCF_001186125.1 Sphaeroforma arctica JP610
GTATATATATATAAGGTTTGGCAAATCTTGGTTGATTCGGAACGAGTTTCCCATCCCTGATATTGCTCGTGTACAATCTCTTACAGAGACTTTCTAGCAATAACAATGCTATATTATAACACCTACAGACCTCAGAGCCCTTTATGAACGAAGGCATCGAGGTGATCCGCCTGACTGTCAAGGGGCAGAGTTTTATGCTGCATCAAATCCGCAAGATGGTGGGGATGATGGTGTTGGTCTGCAAGGGCACGGGGATAGATAAATCCATTATCAGCAAATCATTCAAAAACCAGAAGATATCTGTGCCAACCGCCCCAGGTGAGTGTGTGAGACTTATGAGTCGAGGTGTTGTTGCACTACACGGCGAGTGATATTCAGGCCACTGCCATATGTATGCACGTATACGTTCACCTTTACGCACATATAGTATACTGTTTCACTATGCACATACACATTTGTGCTTATGGATGCTTAGAAGTCAGAAGAGATCTGTGCTATTGCCCTTGGGTGAGTGTGTAGGATCATGAACCAGGCTGTTCCAGAGCCAGTCCGGTTCCAAATTCCATTCATATCCAACTTCATACCCTATATTTATACTCTTTCATATGTTACTATAGATGCTAAAACGTGCTTGCTTAAGCACTGCCAGATGAAACCACGACATGTTAACCGATTTTCATCGCTCTTTACGCACCTACGCATAGCGCTGGGCTTACTACTGGAGAAGTGCTTCTTCGACCACTACAACGAGAAGCTGGGTAAAACCGGAGGTGAAACCAAGCAAATCCTGTGGGAGCCTACGGATGACGCCCGACAGGACTTCAAGATGAAGTATATCTATCCGAAGATGGTGCAAGAGGAGCTCCAGGGGCAAGAGTTCTCCAAGTGGTATACCAAGATCGGCACTGAGCATATGGACCGACTCGAAGGTGCGTGGAAGCAATCTGTGCGTGCATTATACCCAGGTCTATGTTGTGGAGTGTCGTAGACTATTGGTGTGTCTAAGATGATAGAATAACTGAGGTGGAGCAGGGGGATTCTCAGGCGTAAAAGTGTTTGGAACGGTACGCGAAGAGCGACTTGAATATGAAGGTAGTCTCGGAAGGTAAATGAAGGCAATGGACAAATATAGACATTGGGCATGTGTATATTTTTATGTTGTATATTTATACACGTATCGTCAGTCTGGTCGTATAGATTTCCGTTCTATTCGCGCGAGCATCTCTACATTCATCAGAATATGTACAGTGCGCAGTGGCAAAGCGGAGTCCACTGACAAATTTATATATTATCATATATATGGTATACAAGCGATATATATATACACACACACACACACACACACACACACACACACACACACACACACACACACACACACACACACATATATATATATAAATATATATACACACATACATACATACATACATACTCACACACATACATACATACTACAT
>NW_014033256.1:0-1460 GCF_001186125.1 Sphaeroforma arctica JP610
TATATATATATGTATATATATATGTATGTATATATATATATATATATGTATATATATATATAACCCTAACCTCAGTCAACCATGACTGTACTGTATGCCGTATCCATATCCGTTCCCTATTGCAAATACAAGTGTTACCTTCTCCACTACAGCTATCCCATTCACCAACTGTACCGTGCCACATACCTTATTTCTACACACATGTCGCAAATTCCGTCGTAAACTCGCCTGTCACTCTCCATACCACAGCTTCACCTGACTGAGTTTGATGAGCGTGTTGACAAAAGCTCGCGTTTCCCAGGCGAGCAGTTGTATGAGAAGACCATCTCGTCCATCTACCAGGCTGAAGTGCTGCGCATTATATTCATCCATCTGTCGCAAACTACCGACAACATCGCACCCATCCTCTTCAGTGAAGGTGGCACCCCTTCTGCACTCTTCAGGTGCATGTTTTGTGTATTGCGGCATGTGCTTCGTCCCTTATAGTCCCATGCGTGTGTGCGGTTTCGGCATGTATGTGTATTTTGGTGTGTGTGTGTGACTTCGAAATGTATGTGTATGTATTTGTGTGTGTGTGGCTTCAACATGTATGTATATGATGTGTGTGTGTGTGTGTGTGTGGTTTCGACACGTATGTGTATGTATGTATGTGTGTGTGGGATTTATACCGAAAACAAAGTATGTAGGTGTTTCTTGGGGAGGTGAATGAGTGTACGGCGTGTGCTTGCCTCGTAGTTCTACATCGATCACACTCCTGCCGCATACACAGTGTGTGTGCGCATGTGATAGTTCGGATGAATGTAAGTATGGCATGTGCGTGCGTGCTGTCTGGTGGTACAGCGTTGTTCATACGCACACAACGTCCGTTGTATCTAGTGCACACATACAGTGACGATGTATAGTTAAACCCACCTGTAATCGACATGTTCTTAAGTTTGCATTAGTCAGAACCCCCCTCGCTTCAAAGTACAGGTATCCCTCTGCCTCTGCAACTGTGCTAATACTCGGGCTCATGATAAAGTTGCGTAACCATGGCAACCCCTCTTATCTCGTGCATTCCATTCGGCCCTACCTACTACCTACCTACCTACCACTAGAGAGAACGGCTTGAAGTACGAGGACGTCACTGAGATCATGAGCGACTGCAGCGGCAACTACGCGCACACCAAACACGTCCTGACCAATCTGGGAGCCACCAACCCCACCCTACGGTATGTAAGTGGTGTAGCAATGCGGGACTTTCACAAGAGCATACGTACATGTATGCATACGCAGGTGGCGTGTCTGTGTGTGTGTGTGTGTTTTCTGCGCGGCAATGACGTAGCCGTGCTGTGCTTGCTCCACCTTCTGGTGACTCCTGTACCATACCACCCAGCCGTACATCTATCTGTGTGTGTGTGTATACCGACTGATTATATATACATATATATACATGTACGTATATTATATACATATATATA
>NW_014033255.1:0-1460 GCF_001186125.1 Sphaeroforma arctica JP610
TCCTTTGAAATAAATATTATTATCCCTATAGTTTAGTTTTTTAATAAGTCAAATAAACCGTAGTGTGAAGTTCAGACTACAACTAAACTTAGCTCAGACCTTGGAGACGAAATCAATAAATTGATATCTGATTTTAATCGAAAGAAACGACAAGATGCTTGAACCAAATAGTTTCTACCTGCCGGTTTACGATGGGTATAATTTTAACCCAGTCGGAGTCTGGATGACGAAGTGGTGGGCAATGAAAACGCTACCCCAGTTTACTAAGATCAGGGGAGGCAATTCGACACGAGTCTTAATCAGTCGCAGCTGGGGCACATCTACAAGTATGTTGGCCAACATGTTCTGCTGAGGGTTCACGTAAACTTGGGATGTGGAACGTATTGTTATCGATCGTTTGGTCCGGCTACCCATATGTTTCATTCGGCACTATCCACGGATCTGCATCACCAGGCTTGCGGTATGAACCAGGACACCATGAGTGGTACTTGCCTAAATTTGGCTATGTTGAATAAGATGTCGCAGTTCGTGACAACGTCTATCATTTACCAGATTGATTCGCTACTACACCCAGTGCAGCAGGTGCAGGGTATGTACGCACTTCCACATGTCAGTCTTTTGAATGCGGCTGAACAGGCTAATGGATCCGGGCGTCCTATGAACATTCCTATGCCAGTGATCCCAACCGTCCATCCAGTCCATCACCAGCAGCAAGTATCAGGACAGGAGTCCGACTACCCGTCATGGTGTGTAAAGGCGCTGAGGAAATACCATGCCAATCCGTCCAAATTACCGGAACAAACACGACAACGGTGGTACTTCTGGAATATTCGCTGGACAGGGACGTGACGGCGCGACTTGGGTAAAAAATGTAGTCAGGATTGCCATCATGGATGTGAGCAATCTAATGAAGATAAGGATCGTGGTCAGGAAAGGGAGACGTTTGAGGACCGTCGTCATCGATCGATAGGAGCTAACCGGGTTCCAGTGAATCATCAGAGTTCTTCTCGCCTATCCCATAGGTCTTCCCGGGAGTCGGCAAGGGACCAGAGTTATAACACGCAGGACCAGGGTAGTAACACGAAGGACTTGCGCGATAACTTGTTTTCCCAGCGAGTCAGCCGACATTCAGTGAAGTTCAAGGTTAACCGCCTGCAACCTTCATCAAGGGCAGCAGAAAAAGAGCAATATTAATTTGCGTACGAACAGGAGATCGATTCCATGTAGATTCCAGACAGGTTTACCTTGACAACAATCCGTTGTCGGACACCTCATTCCCAGATCCAGGGATGATTCGGCGTTATCTTGATTCGGTTGAGTGGGCATGGAACACGCGTTCTCATGATGTAATAAGCCGGGCCTCCACATTAGACTCTATGTTATAAACGTACTCTTAAGCAGTACGTTAATTATAATCGTACTCTTAATAGTGCGAGGAACTTAATATTCCTAAATGGTTT
>NW_014033254.1:0-1460 GCF_001186125.1 Sphaeroforma arctica JP610
ATACATACATACATACATACATACATACATACATACATACATACATATATACATACATATATATATATATATATATATATAGATATAAATATACTTGTATACCAAGAAAACATTCACATGTTCCTGCAACACAGATACATACCTCATCATCTTCCACATCACTTTCGCTGGTGGTACCCGAGGCGGCGTCGTCTGATGACATGGTTGGTTTATTAAATCAGCAGCTTAAATAAACAATACCAAAGTTACAACTCAATATGAGCACACGTATATGTATAAGTTTATGCTACAGGCTATAATGGATATTCCTGCCGATACACAATACTTACACAGGTGCTGGGGAGGTGTATAGTGTATGCAAGTGCTGCGTAATGTTATTGTACTATACATATCGCCTAATTATACCAGCATATTTACCAGCTTAATGTCACTTTTTTATTGATCTTTACTTTCACGTTACGACTTTATCTAAAAATAGATTGCTCGATCTATATATAGATTGGGTTGTAATCTTTTCCCATCAGGAACTGTCACTCTCTGCCACTCTGCTCTGGGGTAAATATGTTCCTTGACTACATATTTATACAAAATACCAGTATGTATTGCCTGCAGGATACACACTTTGTAACAACGGCACACTACAGCGTGCTGCTATACATACATGTATATATGTATACGTACATACGTATACACTTTGGATAATCACGACCTGAATGCCTCCCTAGCTACAATACGGTTGTGTTAGTACACGATTATATTTCTCAACGCCCTTCACATTGGCATTCACAAAAACTAAATGAGTATTGCTCAAATTTATGCGCACATATACCAAGACAAATAACTCCCGGTATAAATAAAGCTTGCTCACTTACAAAGGTTTGCTTTCTAGCACATCCCACCAACCTATATATCCTCGCAAACGGACACCTTAATAAACAGAACACGCCGTATACAGTATATAGTATATGCAATACGACAATACGACCATAGTACAATTTATGTATCCATCATGCAGTCAAATCCGCCCACCACCACACTCGCATGTGTTGTATGCGAGACCACAACAGGCACCAAACGATGCTCAGCATGTCATTCCGTTTCATACTGTTCACAAGAACACCAACGAGTAGATTGGGCTAGCCACAGAGACATGTGCAAGCGTGTGAAACGTGCACAAATAGCACACACTGCTAAGAAGAATGCCTTAGAAGCTCGTATTAAAAATCCTATAGATAAGAAAGGTGGTGAGAGTATACGTATGGACGATTGGATGGATGGAATGGGAAGGTGTGTGTGTGTGTTTTTTTTATGTTCAGCCTGACCTTAGTGACTTATAGGGTGTATATGTATGGTTTAATTAGTGTGTAAAAGTAATCTCTAGGGAGCATAGTTTCCATATATGCATATTCCCATATTACATACAAGTCTGTAAAAGAAAAAATACATACACACACACACAC
>NW_014033253.1:0-1460 GCF_001186125.1 Sphaeroforma arctica JP610
GCACTGATAAATATTTATATACATGGGCTAAGCACAAGTTGCACGTCTTCTGTATATTATCTGTAGTACTACGTGGGACTTCCGAGGCTAGTAAGTCAGCGTACAGCGCCACCTCTCACAAGTGGAATGTGTGGACAGCCGACAGCACTGTCACGAACAAGTACGCCACAGGTATGCAGCTGGTACTCCTTCTACGTCATTGCTACGAGATTGCTGTATAGCACGTCATAAAAGAACACGTCATAAATAACTGAGGCCTGTTCGACGTCATGGCTACTAGATTGCTGAATGCCACGTCATACCTTGACTGGTGCTTGATCTACGTCACGGCTACGTTTTGACTGTAACGTATAGACGACTATTGATACAGCACGTGACCACGTCATAAGTAACTGGAGCTTCTTCCACGTCACTACTACTGCTGTATAGCCTGTCATAAGTAAACGGCTGGTTTAGGCAATGGGAGTATCGTGCCGGTAGTTTGAAAACACACTGGGATGGCAGAGAGGCACTAAAGTAAAACTAAATGGGGTGTGGTCAGCGGTTGTTGTTGTACGTTACATTACAGTGTAGTTGTGCACGTGCTGTGTGGTGCGTTGGGTGTAGGTCCTTCTTGTTCTATGCGACTGTTTAATGTAGGGTGGGTTATTGTTGTTGTACTTTACCTTATAGTGTAGTTATGCACATGATGTGTGATGCGTTGGGTGTAGGTCCTTCGTGTTCTATGCGACTGCTTAATGCAGGGTGGGTTATTGTTGTTGTACTTTACCTTACAGTGTAGTTGTGCACATGATGTGTGTTGCGTTGGGTGTAGGCCCGGGCTTCTTGTTCTATGCGACTGCTTGATGTAGGGTGGGTTATTGTTGGTGTACTTTACATTACAGTGTGGTTGTGCACGTGATGTGTGATGCGTCGGGTGTAGGCCCTTTTTGTTCTATGCGACTGCTTGATGTAGGGTGGGTTGTTGTTGACGTACCTTACATTACAGTATAATTGTGCACGTGATGTGTGATGCGTCGGGTGTAGGCCCTTCTTGTTCTATGCCACTGCTTAATGTCGGGTGAGTTATAGCCCCAGAATTCCTGCGTGTTTCATAACAATGCATTGTCATTCTTGAACTCGCTTTGAAGTTCGTAATACGTTTCTCCAGTGTTTGCTATTCCCGATGGCTGTGAGTCACGTCTGCACCTTCTATAAAGTTCACTGTTGTATCAGCGTTGATTGAAATTTAAACTATCTTCGCGTTATTGCAGTATATTACATAAGCGTCTGTTCAAAATTCTGGGCTGTGTCGTGTACGAGACACAGATTGTGTTTCCGGGGCTGCTGTTTATTTCTAGTGTGTCTTTGCGGTTGCTGCATGGGCGTCGCTTGTGCTCTGTATCTGCGTTAGTGGTTACGTTTAATCGCCTTATTTTAAGAGTCCAGCGTGTTTCTGTCCGATGCATTATGAAGATACA
>NW_014033252.1:0-1459 GCF_001186125.1 Sphaeroforma arctica JP610
CACATAGCTCCACATAGCACGCATTCATAAATAGACACACACAGCTATATTCATACATAAATGTATATACACACATCCATAAAAAATTCTTGGAAACAAACCTTACCAGTCTTCATATGCAACACTTTAGCACTGTACAACGCAGCCTCGGCGATAGCCAGACGGCCAGTCAGCAAGCGCTGTCCAATAACCTCGATACGCATGCGCTCTGTTCCCACTTGCACGTACTCGTTGTCTTTGATATCACAGAATCGGTTCAGCAGAGCGTCCTTGGGGAGACGTACCTTATCGAACCACACGCGTGCATTGTCGAGATCGTTGGCAATGGTCTTGATGCCCATGTCGACGATGCGGATGCCGGGGAGTAGCTTACCTGTGTGTGTATGCGGGTTTGTCTTTGTTTTGTATTTGTATATATATAAATATATATGTTTGTGTGCGTGTGTGTGACAAGTACGATTGTTGAGTTTCATCGTGAATCTAAAGGTTAGGAAGTTGTGGACAAGAGAGGGGGAGGGGAGGTGTCTATGACGATAGGTAGCGAATAGAGACATATACCTGAAGGGGAACGATTTGTGTGTGTATACTTTACTATAGTTGATGAGGACCGAACTTGTTCTGAGCGAAAACGGGGTGATCGGCAGGTTGTCTATCCACGGAATGACATTACAACAAATGCCCACCACCAGTTATGTAGTGATCTCCTATATCAAGTTCCATATACGCATACGTGTTTGCATTTGGAATGTTCTTGTGCTTTTGTGCAACTATAAGTATATTAATGCCTATGTATGTACCCATACATAAACTATACAGATTGATTCTTGCATATACATAGAAATAGCAGGACATGACTTTCCTTATACATCTCCCCACCCGTAAAACACAAATGCCCATATACGTGTACATGTAATTATCATGGCATACTATTGGGCGCACATATCCAGTCACCATCTACCTATAGAATGCATGATAGGTATGGCTTGGCATCACAGTTCGGAGTAGCAATCAGTGTGTCAGACATTCGCGCACACTTTCGTGAGCAATCACGAGTTAACCACGTACGTATACCTACAACAACGCCCTCGCACGTACATCCCGTGCGTACACCCACAAACACATGCTCATCCGTACCTCCTTCGCCATCACGCATGTTCATGTAGAAGGGATGGGGACCGTACGACTTGCCATCAATGCGCAAGTTCGCAATGACTACACCCATCTCGGCTGTGTAGCCCTGAGAAATCCAGTTCTTCGCAGCCTTATCATTCGGGGTGTGCAGGATAAATTCCTGTGTGGTGAAAGGGGTAGACATGTATGGATACGCAAGCAAATAAATATCCTTCTTAAATATAAGTATATAATATATATATGTGTGTGTGTGTGTGTGTGTTTGTTATGTACGTGCGTGTGAGTATATATATATATACATAAATATATACATATACATATATCTATT
>NW_014033251.1:0-1459 GCF_001186125.1 Sphaeroforma arctica JP610
AAATGTACTCTTAATAGCACGAGGAACTTAAGTTTCCTAAAATGGGTTTTATTGGTTTTATTAATTAATACCTTTTCCATTTTACATATCAGATATTTGGACGAGGCCATTAAAAGGCCTCAGTAAAATACCAAACATTTGAGTTGGTCTAGTTCTATTAATGAAACTATCTTTACTTTCCAACTTTATTTATATCTGAATACTTCGGTAGCGAAATGGCTCAACCGAATATATGTTTCTAGGGACTATTAACGTTACCTAGTTGATCCTCCGATCAGCCAACCAGATGTGCCAGTCTGATGAAGGCTAAGTCGGTAATTCTTGTTAAGTGGCATGTTATTGGTTAAGACAATAACTAAGGACATCAAGAGTATTTCTTCTTCTTCTAAAGATAGGATTTTATAAGTCTCTCGGATTCGCCCCAATGAAACATAGCCTAGTTTCTAATAGAGCGACAACGAAACACTAAATAGAATCCCTTCGGCGGAAACAGTACTGAGAGGATTATATATAGGCAATGTCTCAGCCTCACAATCCCACAGAGTATTGCTGTTTTCACGAGGCATACCTAACATTAGTAAAATCTCATTTCGTTTATTTACTTTGATATTTACACGATACTTAGAATTTACCTACGCGTTTATTTATTCTAAGGCATTAGTATCGCCTTAATATACCGAATATTACAATACAAACTATGTACATGTATAGGATGCTAATACCCGATCCGAACCACAGAGGTGAGTACGCTATTTAGTAGGTCAGAAAGCGAATACGTGGTACACTCGATGGTGTCAGTTTTTTTGTCAGCACCGGCCTGAATTGACCCAGCGCATAGCCTCCATTGTCGACTCTCTTGGTCCAAGCTTCAACAGGGAATTTACTGACCACTTCTTCCCATCGATCTTCCCCGAACCACTACAACGGCTATGAGAGCCAAACCATATGTACAAACATTGTAACTTAACTCATTTGAAATAAATAAAATTATCCCCCGCTTATGGCTTCCATGGCTTCAGCTGGCGACACCCCCGCAACCGACTGGTGATGTTCAAAACATTCATTCTATCCACGGCTACATATGGGCTGAATATTATTGCCTGGTCTCCGCCTATATGGAAGGATGCGTTGGACCCCCTATTCGAGCGCTTTAACTCAGCACTCATTCAAGCAGCAGCCATCATCACGGGCACTAAATACCCTCGGTTTCCCAAACATCAAACAAACTTACTTCACTTTTGCGGCCTGCTCCCCGCGCGACCATTCGCGGACTACCTCGGAGGTTGCCTGGGAATACAACTCGACTCAATGGCAAGCACAATTCCACTTACCCCTCTGACGCAACCCGCCTGGGCCCATGATAAACTATCACTGCGCTTCCCGTACAGTATCTATGCTCACCTGAAAACTGTACACAAAACCGCGGGCGGGCGTACACCCGACCATGTAGCCCACCGCG
>NW_014033250.1:0-1458 GCF_001186125.1 Sphaeroforma arctica JP610
GTATATGTATATGTATATGTATATGTATATGTATATGTATATGTATATGTATATGTATAAGTATATGTATATTATATATATATATATATAAGAATGATACATATTTATGTGCATTTGTATGAGTGAGATATTTGTTAGAACTTAAACATCTATTCAAATATAATAGCTGAGGCCGATACATACCATGTGAGGTATACCCCCGGCTTCTTGCCAGTATGGACAGCATAGAAGCCACCCTTTTTCTTGCCCATCTTGACAGGCGTTGGTTTAGCAAAATTGGATAACCAATTGATGTCGTCTGTAAATTCTTCCTCTTGTTGAATCGTAAAAGCTAAACTTGACATGTATCTATCTGTCCTCCTATATGGTACTCGTAAGTATTTAGTACTGAGTTGGCTGATAATATTGATCGGACTACAACCAGAAGTAGTTAAATACCTCCGCAAAGCTGTGCGTCGCACCGGAAACTCGCACGCAGCTGCCTTATTGGCATGCACTACCGCAGCGAACATTTACTTTGTTCAATATAATCTTATTTATCTGTTCATTCAATATTTTGTCCATTTCCAGCAGCTATACTCACTTGAGTGCAGGTCACTATATGCTTCCTGGGTTCATTGAAAATGCTTCTTGTGGTATGTGAATCGAGGTGTATTTAAATACACGCATACCGCAGAGCAAATATATTCGCACGGGACAAGAATACACTATGGTGATTGGTACACGGGGACGAACTATCTATGGCATTTTCTAGCTTCAAGTTACGTCATCAATTTCATACATATTTTGAGGTTTTGACTGCAATCGCCAATCTGTGCCCTCTGGGGAGTTGGTGACTGGCCTGGCCACAATGAGCACGCGTGCCTGAGTTTGAGGTTGCCTTGGCTTCTTTCACATACATACGCATACTACTTATTTAATTTGAGAGTGCTTACGAGCTGCGAATTTATAATATTTATGCTTCGTTGTCTTCCAAGGGACATAGTTATTCACTAAACCATTGAAGGGCCTTGCGATAACAAAAAGATATCCATAATATCTTACGTCAACACTTTCCTCTTTCTGTCATTAGGAAGGAATTAGAAAGAATTGTCAACATTCTCTCTCAATCAGAGTGGAGTGCATATTACTTACATATAGGATTTACGTACATCTACTAGAGAACGACAATAAGAAAATACAGAGAATATAAAAGACATTCGCGAGCCTACGCAATCACCGGTACTCGGACAGATAAAAAAAGTATGTGCCTCCTTTTTCCTAGTGAACAGAAGAGTCTACTTCGCATATTGTCAATTTTCAATGAGCATGTTGACTTTGGCTTGTTCAGAAAGTCAACCACGTTTGCATTTGTGTGTGACAATACTACAGTTTTTACAGGTTTCGAACGAAGTATGTAATTAGATTATACAAGGGCAGTTAAATTCGCGATGTTCTGGTACTTATTTATCTATATAT
>NW_014033249.1:0-1458 GCF_001186125.1 Sphaeroforma arctica JP610
TATTGATATCTACATATAAATACTCGGGACATACGCGAAGCTTTGAGCCACCTAGATAGTAGAAAAAGCACACTTGTCGCCGAAAACAGTACATCTTCCTTGAATTGAACCACCTCTTCGGACTGGTGCAGTGCATCAAGTGCCTCCGCGGGCAGATTGTGGCCAAATCCTAATTTTCGGTGCTCCAAAAATTCATTCAGGATTTTGATCGAACCAGGAAGCTTCGAATAACTTGCGGTGGCTGCGAGAACCACCTGTATGCATAGTCCGCAAAACGACGAAGTGTATGCACGATTTGTATCAGTCTATGCACAAATAGCGATGGAATTGGACTCATGTCATGCACAACTTCACAATGAACATTGGGATGCAGGTGATTTATAAGTAGCTGTTGGTAGCAAACCGCTCGTGGCGATACGCATACGATACTGACATATCACTATGGACAGACACATAAACAATGTATACAAAGGGCAGCATGCAGCGTTTATCTTGGCAGACTGAAACGGAACGGAGCGGTCTGATATTCATAAAGATGTGTAGGACTTAACTTGTTAAGAATTAGTATTTGCCCAAAGTTATGGAAGGCCCACTAACAACACATTTACAAACGAACCTGTTGCCTTCAGATATATTCATGTACTACTATCCGCACAACTTAATCTCGCCCTGTACCCGTAGAGGCGTGGCACAGTTTTGCTTGACAGGCACTGAATCGATACAAGAAGGTCCACCTCCATACCAACTACTGAACCCACCTTCAGCAGCAGTATTGTAAAGGGCTGCATGCTGGTGTGTATCTGCTCGTAGATCACATCCGTGTACGTCCTACCGCTCAACAGCCTCCTGCGCACCTCCGGCCCCCTATCTCCATTGTCCGTCTCCAGGCTGACACCGTCCTCCATACGCCCGTGCCCAGTCCCATTGACCCTACTCTGACCTTCAGACCTCTCGCATGCACACCCACAGTTCTTCGTCATCGCACCACCGTCTGCGGCAGTCCGGTCGATGATCGTCTGTATATTGCGGTCCACGTTGGCGCTGTGCTCCACCGGTTCCTGCCTCATATTGGCATTCGGTGGCTGTATGTGTATCTGTGCGTGTGCACGCCTGTGTGTCCCCCTGCTCTGTGCTGCTTTGTGTGTCGATGGTTCTGTGCTCGTACCCACCCCCATGCCCTGTGTGTGTGCGTGTGTGTGTGCATACGCGGATCGCGTTGACTGTTCGCGTGCCTGGTGTGGCGATCCGAGTTCGTCATGCATCTGTCGTTGAGCTCTGGACATATACAGTCGACTCTGCAGCACATGCAGACCCTCGCGTACCGGAGGAGGCGCGTTGTATAGCTGCGGGTGGGTGTAGGTGCACAAAGTAGCGAGGTTAGTTAGCTTGCTACACACGCATATAGTACCAGTTCAAGAATTGAAATCTCGGCACATACTCTTACACACACACACACAA
>NW_014033248.1:0-1458 GCF_001186125.1 Sphaeroforma arctica JP610
ATAATATATATATATATATATATATATATATATATTATATACAACGATGTGTCAATGACAACACAACATTAGGATACTACAAACAATGATGTATGGGCGAGACATCGCTGTTCAGATATGCATCAATGTCGGAAATGGCAGAAGAGAAGGTGCTGGAAGGCATACAGGCACGACATAGGCCTCTGGTCATAAACAGACCAGATCATGTGTAGAGGCTTTTGTACAGCAACAAGTGCGTTGTTTAACGGGCTAGTGGGTATTTTGGCGCAAAAAGCCTCTACGTAAATCTCTACAGCGCGAGACATACACATGTGCGTGGGCCCTCCCAACGGCTACAAATACATCATATATATATAGTGCTAACCCTAAAACCCTGTGATGGCTACATCAGTGTGATGGCTACATCAGTGTGATGAGTATTGTACTGAGAAGATGAGCAATGCACATGCCCACGTGTGATTGTCCTTAGTTGGTTTTTGTACTCATGCTTCATATGTAGTTGTGTTTGTATGCATACTTTATATGTAGTTGTATTTTGTATGCATACTTTATATGTAGTTTGGTTTTGTATGCATACTTCATATGTAGTTGGGTTTTGTATGCATACTTCATATGGAGTTTGGTTTTGTATGCATACCTGGGGTCACATCCTCTACCGCCCCGTCGGATTCCATGGCGTCGCTGTCGCTGTCGGTCTGTGTCGGTGGAAATGGTTTAGTGTTGTAGTTTGTTGTTCTGTGTCCATGGAAATGGTTTAGTGTTGCAGTTTGTTGTTCTGTGTCAATGCAAATGGTTTAGTGTTGTAGTTTGTTGTTCTGTGTCCATGGAAATGGTTTAGTGTTGTAGTTTGTCGGTCTGTGTCAATGGAAATGGTTTAGTGTTGTACACGTATGCGTGTGTCTTTGTGTCTCATGTGCATTTGAAATGGTTTAGTCTGATATATGAGTGTGTTGTTATGTGTCATGTGCATTTGAAATGGTTTAGTCTGATATATGAGTGTGTTGTTATGTGTCATGTACATGATTTTGTTCTGTACAAGTATCGCTTATCTAAATGCAGTCAGGGCTACAGGGCTATAGGGCTGTAAGGCTATTGGGCTATAAGGTTGTAGGGTTGCAGGGCTATAGGGCTATAGGGCTATAGGCTATTGGGCTATAGGGTTGTAGGATTATAGGGTTGTAGGGTTGTAGGGTTATAGGGCTATAGGGCTATAGGGTTGTAGGGTTGTAGGGTTATAGGGTTATAGGGTTGTAGGGTTATAGGGCTATAGAGATATAGGGCTATAGGGTTGTAGGGCTATAGGGTTGTAGGGCTATAGGGTTGTATGGTTGTAGGGTTATAGGGCTATAGGGTTGTAGGGTTATAAGGTTATAGGGCTATAGGGTTATCGGGTTATAGGGCTATAGGGCTATAGGGTTGTAGGGTTGTAGGGTTATACGGGCTAGTAGGGTTGTAGGG
>NW_014033247.1:0-1458 GCF_001186125.1 Sphaeroforma arctica JP610
CTCAGTGCTTCACACTACAGATAACCTACCGCACTCTCAGTGCTTCACACTACAGAAAACTCTACAGCACTCTCAGTGGTTCACACCACAGACAACTCTACAACACTCTCAGTGGTTCACACCACAGACAACTCTACCGCACTCTCAGTGCTACACACTACAGACAACCCTACCGCACTCCCAGTGCTTCGCACCAAAGACAACCCTACCGCACTCTCAGTGCTTCACACTACAGATAACCCTACCGCACTCTCAGTGGTTCACACTACAGACAACTCTACCGCACTCTCAGTGCTTCACACTACAGATAACCCTACCGCACTCTCAGTGGTTCACACTACAGACAACTCTACCGCACTTTCAGTGCTTCACACTACAGATAACCCTACCGCACTCTCAGTGCTTCACGCTACAGACAACCCTACCGCACTCTCAGTGCTTCACACTACAGACAACTCTACCGCACTTTCAGTGCTTCACACTACAGACAACTCTACCGCACTGTCAGTGTTTCACACTACAGATAACCCTACCACACTCTCAGTGGCCCTCTTCGCAATGGCCTGGAATTCTTTGTACGTCAGCGTATCGATGACGTCCTTTGACAGGTCGATCTTCTGCACCACGGGAGTCTTTAGAGTGAACCTGCGCGCAGAGATAAGACAAAGCACACCGTTGAATGGAATGGGAGGGAGCTCAACTGCCGTGTGTAAACTACTGTGTGTAAAGTGCGGTGTGTAAACTACTGTGTGTAAACTTCTATGTGTAAACTACTGTGTGAAAACTACTGTGTGTAAACTACTGTGTGCAAACTACTGTGTGTAAACTACTGTGTGTAAACTTCTATGTGTAAACTACTGTGTGAAAACTACTGTGTGTAAACTACTGTGTGCAAACTACTGTGTGTAAACTACTGTGTGTAAACTACTGCGTGTAAACTACTGTGTGTAAACTTCTGTGTGTAAGCTATTGTGTGTAAACAACTGAGTGTAAACTACTGTGTGAAAACTACTGTGTGAAAACTATTGTGTGTAAACTACTGTGTGAAAACTATTGTGTGTAAACTACTGTGTGTAAACTACTGTGTGTAAACAACTGTGTGTAAGCAACTGTGTGCAAACAACTGTGTGTAAACAACTGTGTGTAAACTACTGTGTGTAAACTACTGTTTCTAAACTACAGTGTGTAAACTACTGTGTGTAAACTACTGTTCCTAAACTACTGTGTGTAAACTACTGTGTGGATCGTATCGCAACGGCGACAGCAACGGCATATGATGTGCGTGGGCAAATGTAATGTGCCTATAGTAATACAGCCATACATAGGCATTGATAAGCAAATGTGCTGTGCCTATAGTAGTACAGCCATGCATAGGCAGTGGTAAGCAAATGTACAGTGCCTATAGTAGTACAGCCATGCATAGGCAATGGTAAGCAAATGTTCTGTGCCTATAGTAGT
>NW_014033246.1:0-1458 GCF_001186125.1 Sphaeroforma arctica JP610
TTAATATAAATATGTATCTGTCTTCTCTGAATTATATATATATATATATATATGTATGCATTTAGGGCTGCTCTGACTGCTTACCATGGACCACTTTCTAAAACTCGCCTCTCTGCACCTATACCACAGAATAGACCTCCCGTTTTTCAAGTCCCCATCACTACCACTGCCCGATGATGTACAATTACTTAGGCCATGTATATTTATATATTAATCTTTGTACCTACACCTTGCCACATATTCCTGTTTGCCTGTCGCATTTATTTATCGATTGATCTAGTACTCAAGCCATTTATTTATATATTAACCTTTGTACCTACTATACCTTGCCATATACTCCTGTTTGCCTGTCTCATTTATTTGTAGATTGGCCTATTAGTACTCTGTCATCTATTTATATATTAACCTCTGTACCTACTGTACCTTGTCACATACTCCCATTTACCTTTTTCTCACCACATCCGCAAACCACTTCACTTTACTTCACTTCACTTCACTTCACTTCACTTCTCTTCACTTCTCTTCACTTCTCTTCACTTCTCTTCACTTCACGCACGCGCACGCGCACGTGTCACAGAAAAGACAGCGCGGCCGCTCAGAGATCGCCGCAGTGTCTGTCGCTGATTCTGCTGCACTGCTCTAAGATGTTACCCAATGTATGTGTTGTGTAATCTATTTATAGCTTTGTGATGAATTTCGGGCGTTCTGATTGGTTAGTGCGCGGTCAGAACTGGAACCCCCACACAGCTAAAGGTTGTGGTGTCTTGTCCATGTGTAAGTATCTTTATCCATGTGTAGATATATGTTCTTGACGTGTAGCAGGCCCATATA
The DNA here is from genome assembly GCF_001186125.1 of Sphaeroforma arctica JP610. Lineage (NCBI taxonomy): Eukaryota > Ichthyosporea > Ichthyophonida > Sphaeroforma > Sphaeroforma arctica. Next base: position 832 of record NW_014033246.1, read on the forward strand.
TGGGCCTGGATATGTGTGGTTTTAGGGTTTTAGGGTTTAGGTGTTAATGATTTTTGGCAAATATAGGCAGCGCAGTACCATGAATGCGCTGCTTGTAGAACGACTCCTAACACTCTGCGATGGGTTTGTGTTGCATTACTACTTGTCGTATATATGTATATATATATATATATATATATATATAGTGCGAACGTGTGCCACAAATTTTGCCACTGATACAGACCTAGCGCACACCTATCACGGCTGTGGTGTCTATACAATGGCAATAGACTGACTTCCAGGAAAGGGCATGAGGTGTCCTCACGAGGTCATCTTAATAACTCTCTACCCGAGATCAGTCCTTGGTCAGGCACGGCAACGGGAATCTGTGCCACTGATATGCCGTTGTTGTTGTTGTTGTTGTTGTTGTTGTTGCGCTTATCCTGCACAATCATTAACCACCCCACAGAGTTATACGTTAATTGTTCTTCTGTTTCCTATCTCGGACTATCCTACAGAACGACACTGTGGCTTTCTTCTCACTGGCACTGAAGTCCTTCCAAGAGCAGAAGGGTCCACCGAGAGAAAAGGTAAAGCATTACATAATAGTACCGACTATATTTATATTCAAATGGGCTAGTTATATTA
>NW_014033245.1:0-1458 GCF_001186125.1 Sphaeroforma arctica JP610
CTAACACACTACCAACTAGTACCTCACCTGCGAACACACACCAACTAACACACACCAACTATCCTGACCGCGAACACACACCAACTATCCTGACCGCGAACACACACCAACTATCCTGACCTGCGAACACACACCACCTAACACACACCAACAAACACACACCAACTATCCTGACCTGCGAACACACACCAACTAACACACACCAACTATCTTGGCCTGCGGTACACCTTTTGTGCTTAACACTCAGGCAGTTGCTGGACGTGTATGACCCTGACCTGCACCTGTTCCTGGAGCAGCAAGAGGTGGTGGGCATGTTCTTTACCTACCGATGGTTTCTGCTCAACTACAAACGCGAATTTGATGCAGACGCCGCCATTAAACTATGGGAGGTAAGCGGTGCCACGGATTTTAGGGTTTAAGGTTTAGGGATCAGACCATTCGGCATTAGGGTTTTAAAATTCTAGGGTTTTAGATTTCTAGGGTTTTAGAGTTCTACGGTTTTAAAGTTCTACGGTTTTAAAGTTCTAGGGTTTTAAAATTCTAGGGTTTTAGATTTCTAGGGTTTTAGAGTTCTACAGTTTTAGAGTTCTACAGTTTTAGAGTTCTAGGGTTTTAAAATTCTAGAGTTTTAGAGTTCTAGGGTTTTAGAGTTCTAGGGTTTTAAAATTCTAGGGTTTTAAAATTCTAGGGTTTTAGAGTTCTACGGTTTTAGAGTTCTAGGGTTTTAATGTTCTAGGGTTTTAGAGTTCCTGGGTTTTAGAGTTCTAGGGTTTTAGAGTTCTAAGGTTTTAGAGTTCTAGGGTTTTAAAGTTCTACGGTTTTAATGTTCTAGGGTTTTAGAGTTCTAGGGCTTTAGAGTTCTACGGTTTTAGAGTTCTACGGTTTTAGAGTTCTACGGTTTTAGAGTTCTAGAGTTCTAGGGTCTGAATACTACTAGGTTCATGCGCGTGTGGCATGTTCACTATCCGTGATCTCGAGCGTGTTCTCAGCATAAGCAATCACCCACTGTGTTCCACTGCAGATTACCTTCTCAGCATAAGCACTCATCCCCTGTGTTCCTCTGCAGATTACCTGGAGCGAGCACATTACGCCGTACTTCAATATCTTCATTGCGTTGGCTATTCTTATTTCGTACAGAGACCCTCTGCTGAGTGGCCATCTGTCTGGTAGGTGCGCTGTAGAGTTTAGGGTTTAGGTAGCACGAATGTGTTCTCGCATCCGCATACGTTGTACTGTGTGTTGAGTTGGAGACTTCTTTGTTCTAAAGCAATGTACGAGTAAATGGGCCATCAGGCATTGTGTGCATGGTTCTGCTTTAGGTAGCGTAGCAAGTGATGTATGTCACTGCCCTAGGCTTGCTACTGCAGATGCATCTGTGCTTGCGAACTTTCTACTTATCTCACTTCTGTCCTCGTGTACAACGTGCGACCATATATGCCATGTTCTTGGTATAGATAG
>NW_014033244.1:0-1458 GCF_001186125.1 Sphaeroforma arctica JP610
TATGCAATAGCTGCACAACTGCTTAGTTCGATCAGATGACCTCATGACAGGAGCTATAGTAACAAAATGAGGGCACACATCTGCACAAACACACAATATCAGTCAAACGATTCTATATAAGCGCCCGCCCTGAAAAGCCAGTAGCGTTTCGCGGAACATCCGAAAACAGAAAGCATGAAGACACGTACCTACCTTTCTAAAAATATAACAAGTACTCTTTGCACGCTTCATGAACCGTCCCTCCTGGCCGTTGGGTTTGCCGTTGACGCCTCTCTCGCGCACACACAGGTTCTCCACATACGTCAAGCCCCAGTCCGCCATGAGCGCTGTGAAGGACAACAGAGTACGTGTAGGTATATATGTGAAGGACAACAGCGTACGTGTAGGTATATTTGTGAAGGACAACAGAGTACGTGTAGGTATATCTGTGAAGGACAACAGAGTCCGTGTAGGTATATCTTTGAAGGCTGGAAATGATTGTACATATACACACGGATGTAGATGTGCTTGCGACGGAGGCGTGTGTGTTATGGGCACATCCGGGGTTTTGCTACTGCGTGAATCTGGTGAAAGAAGTCTTAGGGGGAAGAGATAGTACACAGGCGAGGATTTAGATGCAGCACTTCACTGAACATAGATAGGAACGCTCATGGCTGTTGTGTTATTCACCACAGTACCATTGGAAGTTCATTCGACATAGATAAGTACGTTCATGGTATTGAGACATTTAATCTCTACTACAAGTGCGGCAACACTGATGCGTTGCAACAAACAAAACCTACCCGAGATTGTACAAAAGTAACCGTGAATGTAAAAAACTAGCGAACATCACGTGGACTATGTGTGTCTCGTTTCTCAATTCGAAAGGCAAAACATCTGGCAAACAACAAAATACTTAACTAAGCAAGCAGATAGGGCTGGTATCTGCCAAGTCAACTCGCCTATGCACAAGGATCCATCCAACATTCAATGTATGTTGACATCTACGGATGTGCGTCCTTACAATATGATTGAATTAGTGATCAGACAGGCGAGAGGCCAGGCGAGTACATACCAAACAGTCCCGGAGTGTGTTCTTTCTCGATCCAAACAAACATAAACCCGGCTGGCACTAGCCTGGGCAGCTGCATTTCCTTCTGTGGTGGTCAGTGAGGAGATATTAAACGATAGGCTAAGACACGAGTATAATAAATATAGGCTAAGGCAGGAGTATATTAAAGATAGACTAAGATAGGAGTCAGGAACAGAAACCGTGGACAACCTACAAGCGAGAAGAAGCAATATATAGAGAGTGGGAAGTGAATGGAGTGAAGCTATATATAGAGAGTGTGAAGAAAGACTCGGGCAAACAAGCGGGGACGAGGGAGGCATATGTATATATAGAGAGAGTGGGAAGTGAAAGGAGGTAAGCTCTATATAGAGAGTGCGAAGTGAAAGGAGGGAAGCTATATATAGAGA
>NW_014033243.1:0-1457 GCF_001186125.1 Sphaeroforma arctica JP610
AACCTGCATATATAGGCAAAAACATACTCGGGATCATTCTGGGGAAAGATGCCAAACGCATCGCCCGCCTGGAACTGCAAATCTTTACTATCCGTGAGATCTAACTCCACCAAACCCGCATGCTTCGCCGCACGTTCCCCACTTAAGCGAACGATTTTGGTGATGGGCACATGGTAGGTAGGAATATCGTTGTAAGGCGCAGGTGCAGTATCCGCAGACGCCTGTGAAACCAGAAGTAGCATAAGTGTGTTAGTGTGTCTATGGATTTGTTTTAGACATTGCATACAATCGTATTATTTTGCCAGTAAATATGTTGTAGGTAGGTATATCGTTGTAGGTACGTATATCTTTCTAGGTAGGAAATCGTTGTAGGTACGTATATCTTTCTAGGTAGGTATATCGTTCTAGGTAGGAATATCGTAGTCGGTAAGTATACCGTTATAAAGAGTTAGCGTAGTAACCAGAGTTACCAGGTGCGACAGGGACCAAAGGTATATATCAGCATATGCACGTACAACTCGTCCTACATCGCTAGAGGGTTCTTCCAGGCACAAGTAACTATCTGCAACAATTGGCTGGTGGGTACATGGCCTGTAGGGGTTGCACACAAACAACCTGATGTAGCACTCGCAGACACGTGCATGTACTCAGCATTCGCCCCTGGATGGACTCTGGATTACCATACGACACATCGTGGTATGGGAAGGCTAGGGAGAACACAAGCATACACAGGCATACACACATATATAAATATATATTTATATATATGATCATTGCATTTGGCACACATGTCTCACTGTATGCACCGAGTACGTATACAGCACATACCTCAACAGACTCATCCACTAGATCGACCGCCAGCCATTGTTTACCCATCGCAGACGCATTGGCTGCTACTACAGAGCTCAGTCTCTCATACAACTGCTTGCGATGCTGTGCAGAACTATCTGACGTCTTCACATCGCTGTCCTTGACGGGCGTATCGACCTCAGGTGCTTCTGCATACGGATGCATATTTATATATATATGTATCATATGTTTATATATATATATGTATTACGTATTTGTCTATAAGGATGCATATTTATATATATATTTATATATATATATATTATATATATATATATATATATATTATGTATTTGTCTATAAGGATGCGTATTTATATATATATTATTTATTTGTCTATAAGGATGCTTATTTATATATATATATTATATATTTGTGTATAAGGATGCATTTATATATATATATATATATTATATTTGTCTATAAGGATGCATATTTATATTTATATATTATATTTTGTATATACCAAGATATATATGTCTGTCGTATAAGTGCTGGCGATGTTGTGAAGTGCTTTCGGAAGAGTTCACATTCATCTCCATGACAGGCGCATTCACCCCCGGTAATTTCGCCAGCATAAACAGTTTCCACGGGCACACAAATACACG
>NW_014033242.1:0-1457 GCF_001186125.1 Sphaeroforma arctica JP610
ACACAGCCACACCCCACACACTCACACAGCCACACCCCACATACTCACACAGCAGATCTGCACAGGCAGACGTAGACGACATAGCAGTGCAACACCACACGCCGGACGTACTCACAACCAGCCCATAGCCTTAACAGCACAACTGTCGGAACAACACTCTGATGTGAACAGACGTACACAGCAACCACCTGTGCAGCGAGTCTCGTGCCTGCACAGCCGCCCACTGTGTGCTCAGGTGCAGCTACGCCCATGCCACCCCAACTGTCACACCACAGTCTCACCTCAGGGCGAAAACTCTAAAACCCTAAAACCCTTAAACACCCAGTGTGGTGGTCCTGTGCCACTCACCTCAGCTGCCGTGGCACACACAGTGGTCAGAGTGAGCGTTTGGCGTGAGGTGGTCAGTGTCACTCGTGATTCATCTACACTCACAATCTCGTCGTCGGTACTGGCGTCGTCCTGTGGGTATGAGATGTGTATGCGGAGATGTGTGTGCATGTGGGTATGGAGAGATGTGTGTGCATGTGGGTATGGAGAGATTTGTGTGCATGTTTAGGGTAAGGAATATAGGGTTTGGGGTTTCAGGGTTCCGGATATATATATTTGGTTACACGCTTTCGCTATACACAATGCCTGATGTCTGGAAATGATTTGTGGCGACCGCCAGGTGTTTGTTGCCGTGGCCCTACTAAACCCTAAAACCCTAAAACCCTAAAACTCTTTTTAAGACGAGACGAACTTAGTTCTTAAAGGGATGAGTCTTTAGACTTTAGGGTTTAAGTTTAGACAGACTGTTGTTGTGGTACTTTAGGGTCTAAGGTTTCCTACTTTAGTTGTTTGGTTTATTTTCTTCAGCGGTTTAGAACCCCTAAACTCTAATACCCTCTCTTGGGTTGTAGTGCTTTAGCTGCGAAACGGGTAGTCGTTCGATAACCATAACCGATGTTATAACATATACACATAATAAGTTGCGATACACACACTCGCATGCTCAGATCTCTGATAACATCACAGTAGCCCATCGGGTCAATGGAGCACTTCACACTGCAGCAACATACTACCGCAAAGACACCAACAAGCAACTGCACTACTACACACCTACGGCCACAGGAGAACACCAAACCTTAACCCTACAGCGCTTCATACCCATAGAACCCTAAACCCTGAACTCTCAACACCAACAGACACACTAAAACCCTAAACCCTAGATCCCCACATACCCCATGCGTACCGTTTTGTGTGTGGTGTGGGTTGGTTGTGTGGTGGTTGTGCTGCGGGGTGTTTTGAGTAGTCCATGTGCGTGATTGCGGAGCCATTGCTGTGCATCTCTCGTGGCTTCCACCAAATCAGCATCATACGCAAAGTGATTGGGATACAGCCCCGCTCTAAGAACAGGAACATATGGAGAGAAAGTATCATACGGTGAAAATATGAACATATACTATCATACAGTGAAC
>NW_014033241.1:0-1457 GCF_001186125.1 Sphaeroforma arctica JP610
ATATACCATTAAACTTTGATACCCTGGAGCTACGAATTTCCACTATTTCTCATGTTTTCAGTCAGTCTTTATGTTTGATGTACAAACAGCACACTACAATATTAATGCTCAGTGGCCCTCGCTATGTCATCGCACTAGAGGCTCAGAATAGTCGACCTCGTTTTTCTAATGTTGTTTCAACTCTGTGGAGCAATGTGTGCGTGTTTTGCAGCACATGGCATTTGTTTCGACTTAGCCAAGTCTCCGTACGTTTACCGATACTATCTCATCTGGACACCTAACTCCACTCGCCACACGTGGGAGCTGTGCCGTTCTTGCCCCACCACTTAACCTCGAACTCCTCCCAGAGTTTCTCGGGATGCGCGTACACTTTCTTCAACCGTTTGATCTCTGCGTCGAAGACCTTATGCGTTATTTTATCGGCTTTACCCTTCTCTACAAACGGTCTCACTCGCTTGCTGAAATTGCTTATCGTCGTTGTAAAGCGTTTTCCATTCAGTAGACCCGTCTTCTTGTCCGTGAACTCCAATACTTTCTTGTGCACCTTCTCGTACATACCCTTTGCATTCAAAAAGTTCTGTAGCAAATAATTGGGCTGATACCGCAAATGCACCATCACGCCATTCTTGTAAGACACCCCGAATTTAAACGTATTGTAATTTTTGATCTTTTGCGGAGAGCGAAACAAGTCCAATGCCCCATCCTTGTCCCAGAAAAAATGTCGCCACTTGACTTCGCCCTGCCTCCTGTGCAGCAGGTAGTTGTGGTACGTCTGATCCCCCTCTAATAGTATAGTATTGATAGCTATATAGTCTACTAGCTGATCAACATCAAAGTATTGCTTTATGACCCTCTCCACCCCCACACAATCTTTCTTGTCAAACCCGTCCTTCAACAGCAGCGCAATACTATTAATGTCTTCGGCCCAGTGCATATCATTTCCGCGGTTCATTTCGCGCAGCCATTGAGGTGGCGCTATGACAGAGGCGGGCAAAGGAGCCCAAGTGTAGTTGTCGGCCTTGAGTAGTGTGTCCGTACGATTTAGTCCGTGATTTTCGAGATAATTCCCATCAATGCTGTTTGAAGAGGAGAGTATGGGTGATGTTGAGACAAAGCCATACACGGGTACGTGGATGTGCATTTGTTGACATACATACAATGGTCATTGTTTCGAGGATGAGAAAGATTGAGGTTGTCGGTCAGTACATTTGAACAAAATTTATGGTTGATATTCTCGCGCGTAACAGTTTTCAACAGAATACGATAGTCAGATTCTCCGACATTCGTAGATTCATAAATCAATTAAATTTTATGGCAATCGGGGCAAAGTAACCCTATTGCACACTCATGCATATATGAACATTGACTTACAATAGGGGATCCAAAAGCTCCACCGGTGGCGTCAGTGGGGCTTCGCGCCAATAGCATTATAAAACTAGAATAAACCAAAGGAAGTC
>NW_014033240.1:0-1457 GCF_001186125.1 Sphaeroforma arctica JP610
TATATTGTCTGAAATTGCATATATTTCGTGTCTATTATTTCATACATTTTTTTGTATTTATATACAAATCTCGGTTGATTATGAATACTTTGCCTGGCATTCGGACAAATGCTTTCATCACACAATTCAACAACCCTGGCTATTTCTAGTGCCATTGATTCTCCATCTAGCACTCACTTGTAAGTTCTCGCAGTACTTTTGGCTATGCTTGTAGTAGATCTTCAGCCCGACATAGGAACAGTTCACTGTATTGTACTTGTTAATTTTTCTGTTCTCCCGATTTTGACCTCAGAGTGTTATATGCCTTGACTGTGTCCGAAATAAAAGTTATTAAAGATAAGATCGCCATTGTTAAATCGTTCCCAAACTTTGTGTTGCCTATTTTACGACTCTCGCGTTGAAGACAGTATACCATAAGAGGTCGCTTATCGCCGTAATACGATTACCGTCAGACTACTTCCGAAATTCGTCTATTCGCAGTCAATTCATAGTTCGTTGTAGTCTCCCAAACACCAGTGCTATCAAACCGAACGAGAGGCTGTTGTTGCACAACATGAGTGCAGATTGGGAACGTATGTGTGCTTATCTAAGTTAAAGCTGGGTTGCCAAAACATGGATACAAGGGGTAGTCGACAAAGCAAAGATATTGCAATGGTTCATTGCAGCAGCATCACATGAATCTATTCTAAATTCAAGCACACAGTACATACATAGTTAAATACTTAATCTAACCATCACCAGATGGGTTGGATACAAATAGGATTTGGTGAACCGACTATCTCAAATGTTATTGATTCGTGGATAAATGGCGGCTTTTCAAATTCTCACTCCAGTAGTACCGAACATCTGGTCAAACCAAATGCTCCACTGACACTGAATCCCGAATAAATGCAAGATTTCAATTATACGTAAACAAACAAAAATATACTGAGTTGTTAGTTGTGAATGTATTGTTCGTATTCACACATACGTGCATCACCACAGGGTTACAACACACCGTGAGAGACTCTTACTGCTAGTATCTAGGTTCACCATGGTATGTCCGACGCTCTAATTATATAGCCTTCTATTGTGTCTTCGTTATCGACCTCATTTTTTTGCCCACCAGGGTGTACAGATTGAACCTAATTTTAGAACATAATGCACAATGTATGGAACGAAAATGAATGTGCGTGTGTGTGTATGTGTGTGTATTCTGCGCGCTAACATCCTATAATATGAGTTACTATCTTTGGGAGTGTGTTTTTTTCATGATATACACAGTCTATCCTTCCCGAACAAAAATCTTTTGGTTCTATGTCCAACTTATTACTCGTCGATTATATATTATCATGTGAAGTCGTGGTGTCTCGGTGTAGATGTCATACATAGGTGCAGAAAGCCGAATAATGGTATACAGACATGTAATTATCAAGTATTATATATTTATTTATATATAATTATATATATATATATAT
>NW_014033239.1:0-1457 GCF_001186125.1 Sphaeroforma arctica JP610
TATATATATTATATATATATAGATATAGATATAGATATAGATATAGATATAGATATAGATATAGATATAGATATAGATATAGATATAGATATATATAATGAACATAGCAAGTGTGTGATTTGTCAATTGAGGTACAAATAGTATTCTAAACATAGCTGTGAACTGTTGACTGTGTGGATTCAGCTTAATCATTTGGACATGTATGCATGTTCAGACTCGCGTATTCAAATATCACGCTATATCTATTTATTTCACCAGACAATTCTAAGATAATTGAATACATTCGCATACAGACAGAGATAAATGCACTCAAATGCTAAACGCACGAACTGACATTCTATTGTATGTCCGAGACTTATGAAACAGAAAGAATTCGATGGCATGTGCGGATGATCTGACGAACGTGGTCAAGTTATGACGAAAAAGCATATGGTATAGCACATTCGATTAAATGTCACGGCTTCTACGTGAATTAAAAAAGTCTTCACCCACATAGTCGTATTCATTGCGCATGTATGTAACGACACTCGCGTGGACGGGTATATAATTATATTCTCACAACTGTAGTAAACTGCATATATATGCACGTATATATGTAAATCTAAATGTGTATAGATTTATAAAAACGTGTATTTATATAAATATGTAAGCATATTTGGAGATATGAAAACACACAACCATCACCATCAACCACAGCAATATCAAGTTCACTGTAGTCACCCAAAGTAACGCGGCCACTTACATCCGCCAATGCACCAGCTCCTTTCCTTACTTCCTCTCGCTCTGGTATGGGACCCACACGCCAGACCTCGCAGTAATCTATCTTATAATCCTCCATTTTGGATAGCCGCGGACTTCCATATGTCGAACACGTGGGATGGGCCTTACTGTGTCCACTTTCTAAATCGGGATTAACCCACATTCCAAAATAGGATTCAATTTGCCCTCCCATGCCCTGAATTATGATTTGAGGTGGTATGGATTTCAATTATCAAAGTCAGTGTCGCACATAATTTTGCTTGCAAACGGAAAACAAATATCCAGATCGATCGTATTTCGTTCGCCAATATTACTGGAAAAATCATATCGTGTAGCAAGCATGGTATAGACAAACTTATTGGCATAAGAGGAACATACCTGTATAGCTTAGTATGCACAGTAAATACATCCCAAATATGTATGTTTATATAGAGTATAATCGTGTACACTTTACTTTATATGCATATACATCAAATAAACTATAAAAATCAAAATACATGCACATAAACGTATTACTTTACTTGTGCAATACACTGTGTGATAAATCATCAAACAACCACATCTAAATATACAGTTTTCAGGTTGAAAGAGTGACCATAGTTTTTGAAGATGGCGTGCGAATGCAATTACACGCACAATAAGTCCCTAACAGAAGTATGAATACGATCACACGCATAAAAAACAAATAAGGTAATATA
>NW_014033238.1:0-1456 GCF_001186125.1 Sphaeroforma arctica JP610
ACTAACTAATAATATATATATATATATATATATATATATATATATATATATATATATATATAGATATATGCATATTCCCATACACCTTACCTGCTGACCAAGAGTACAGTATCTGTAGACTGCAGTCGTACACATGGGATGCCCTTGTTGACCCAGGTGTCGCCCGTAAACTCGACATCGCCGTAGGTGACCTGTGCTGCTGCCAATGGCATTGAGAATGTCAGCACCATATCCGACGGTAAAGTGTTGTCCTTCTCTTTGGCAGCTGTGTGTTTGAAGATGTGAATACGGAAGAAGGATGTGTGAGCGTCTCCGTACATGACATAATGGGCACAGATGTACACAGACATGTATGCAAATATACGTATTCTGACTTTGGAGGTAGGTGGCTATGTGCGTGGGACAAATACGTATATATTAATGTACGTAAACGTACATATTTTGAATTTGTACGCTAATAGTTGTGTGTTGTGATGCATGCACGATTTAACAAGGTACAGGCTTTCTGTTCGTCGGGTGCATGGCTGTGTGAGTTTACACACGCATGAGCATAACTAAATCCTAAACGCTAAAACCCAGTGAATATGCACCGATTTTACGGTTATAGACGGGTGTAGAACGTGGTAGCTATCTGGGTGGTTATTTGTACAGCAGTGCAACCCTCCCCCCCGCCCACCACACACACACAGACACATATGCACATAGATATACACCCACACAAACCAACACGTGTACACACCCTCACATGCACGCACATGCACACACACACAGACACCACACGTATGCACACCGATGTACATATCAATATAAACCACACGCGAATAAACGCATACGGAAATACCCACGTACGCGTATATCACACCCTCACAAACACACACATGCAACCAAACATACACACTCATAAATATTCACACAAAATCTCACAGCTTACCCGCATTTACACACACTCACAAACGCGCACGCACAACCCTGTGCACATAACACACACACCCACAAACTCATATACACCCACGCTCATAAACACACTCACAAACCCCTATTCACATAATACACACTCACGCACAAACACACACACACAACCCTATCCATGTAATACACACACACACACAAACACACACACACAACCCTATCCACGTACCATTCTTGCGCTCTTGCACGTGTAAGGGCGCCTCAGAGAGTCCTTTCTCGACCGTTTGCATCGCCAGTTGCAGTTTGCTTTGCAGGTCAAAGGCCAAACTACCCGCCTGTACCAGCAACAGGGCCTTATCAATCTCACCAAACATCTGTACCTGCACTATGGACCGTTTGATCTTCTCGTCCGCTGAGGGCTCTGTGTTGGCGTATACACAGGTGCGTGAGCACGGATAAGGTAGGATGTATATGGGGATACAAGTACACACACACACACGCACGCACGCACGCACACGCACACGCACACACAAACACACACACACAC
>NW_014033237.1:0-1456 GCF_001186125.1 Sphaeroforma arctica JP610
TATATATATATGTATATATATCCTTCTTATAAAGATCACATTCGGGAGTTTTGCATATGTACCTATTCTGTCTACCGTAGGCGGGTGCAGGTGTATCATCGTAATTGGGATCGAGATATTTCTTGTGGTCGTTCGAGCCTTCATATCTATCCAAAACAAGGAAATAGTGTGATCAGTACTGATCTGTAGGGTTTGAACCCACATGTACAGCGCAAAATATACCCCCGTTTTATTGTCAGAGCAATTCAAGAAACATACATACTTTGATGGAAAAGAACGGAGTGAGAAAAGTAAAAGGCCACTGCCCATGCATCACACAAGGACTACGAAGTCAGGTACTATTAAGGCACTCCTGACTAGCATTTATTGCCAGTCCATTTGTTATTCAGCGATTGGTTCTAGTCAGCCCACTCAGATAAAATGCGATTGGTTCTAGTCAGCCCACTCAGATAAATAGAATTCAAAGGTCAGACCGCTTCTATCATTTAGTTTTGGGTCACCTGGACTACAAAGACAATGGAGCTTTCGCGGTCTTATTGGGATTTAGATCGATATCCGTTAGACACGCATATAAATATAATCATATGTAAATACAGATACATTCACACATATACAAGAAAACATCTATATGCAATCAAACGCGTATAGACATACTTGCACAAATACTTCGATAAAGTGTCCTTTCCATATAGGCTACATCGAAACATGTATTTATATTGATTAATACTTTACGTCAAAGAATAGATTTGGGCATTCCAGAAAACACTCACATGCACATTCACGCACAATTACACACATAGACGAAAACATACTCATAACCACACACATATATTTACATACATTCTCAAACAGAAAAGCATAACCACACAGATATACTAAAACACAAAGTTACATACGAACACAACACGGCTACAAGCTTCAAACCAACCCACAAAACATACTCGTATTCATAGGATTGTGAACTTGTTTCAGCGGGATAACTACTGGTACTGTTGCTTCGATTGTATTGCGACCCTGAACCGGAACTATTTAATATCAAAGTGAGAGATGTTGATCATCAGGAATGCGTCAGTATTGTTGCAAGCGTTTAGAGTGCCTAAAGTACCATCCTACTCCATCAAAGTGAGCGATTATAAATAGAATGAGAGTGACAAATGGCTCTAATATATATGTACACTTCTTACTGCACGCTCTTTGTGGCAATGTTACTGATAGCCAATACGACACTCTGAAGCGCTACTAGAGATCACTCACAACGAAGTGGGCGCTCTACAATCCAGTGAGCCAACCAATATATGCAACCAATATATACATATATGTATATATACATATACTCATATATATATATACAGACACACACACATAGACACACACACACACATACATATATATATATATATATATATGTATATATTTATATATATATATATATATATATAGTATTATTATATATATA
>NW_014033236.1:0-1456 GCF_001186125.1 Sphaeroforma arctica JP610
GTGTTCTGTGTGTAATAATTGGTGTTCTGTGTGTAATGATTGGTGTTTGGTGTGTAATTATTGGTGTTCTGTGTGTAATGATTGGTGTTCTGTGTGTAATGATTGGTGTTCTGTATGTAATGATTGGTGTTCTGTGTGTAATGATTGGCGTTCTGTGTGAGATGATTGGTGTTCTGTGTGTAATGATTGGTGTTCTGTGTGGGATGATTGGTGTTTTGTCTGTAATGATTGGTACTTGGTGTGTAATGATTGGTGTTCTGTGTGTAATGATTGGTGTTTTGTGTGTAATGATTGGTATTTTGTGTGTAATGATTGGTGTTTTGTGTGAAATGATTGGTGCTTGGTGTGTAATGATTGGTGTTCTGTCTGTTCTGATTGGTGTTCTGATTGGTGCTATGTGTTCTACTTGGTATTCAGTGTGTTCCGATTGGCGATCTATGTTCTGATTGGTGTTCTGTGTGTTCTGATTGGTGCTCGACGCACGGGTGAGGGGCGGGAACGGACCAGTGCACAGTTATACTAGATCAAGACTACGCGCGCAACTCGATCGACATCGATATCCTCATAATAATAAGACTATGTAGCCAAGTGCCGTGTATGTGTATAAGTCTATGTAGCCAAGTGCCGTGTATGTGTATAAGCCTTTGTAGCCAAGTGCCGTGTATGTGTATAAGCCTATGTAGCCAAGTGCCGTGTATGTGTATAAGCCTATGCAGCCAAATGCCGTGTATGTGTATAAGCCTATATAGCCAAGTACCGTGTATGTGTATAAGTCTATGTAGCCAAGTGCCGTGTCTGTGTATAAGCCTATGTAGCCAAGTACCGTGTGTGTGTATAAGCCTATGTAGCCAAGTACCGTGTATGTGTATAAGCCTATGTAACCAAGTGCAGTGTATGTGTCGAAGCCGTGGCTGTCGTCGACTGACTTCGTACTAGTTATGTGTGGAACGCTCAATGACTACAGTATACCATGAGACGGCCATACCATTGCCAACCTGCCACAATACCAGCAATCATCACTGGCACCTACCTACCACATTACTGAAACCTATCTACCACATCACTGACACCTACCTACCACATCACTGACACCTACCTGCCACATCACTGACACCTACCTACCAAACGCTAGCAACTCGCCGCGGTTGAAGCGCTGACGCACATTGTTGAGCTCGTCCTCGTAATTGACTTTCACTTTGGGCCGTCCTTTGTCCTGCGAGTGTCTATTCGCTTCATCGCTGACTTTGCTATCGGTAAATAAGCGCACATCAGCCTCAGACATTTTGGCGGTAGGGTCGGTAGAGGATTGACG
Organism: Sphaeroforma arctica JP610; assembly: GCF_001186125.1. Lineage (NCBI taxonomy): Eukaryota > Ichthyosporea > Ichthyophonida > Sphaeroforma > Sphaeroforma arctica. The sequence goes on from NW_014033236.1 coordinate 1,313, forward strand.
CAAGTGCATGCGACTGCCCAGAGGTATGTCTAACGGCTCATCTGCGTCATGGGATGAAGCGATGCACAATGAGATAAGAACTGAGCATTGATTCTGAGGATATATATATATATGTGTGTGTGTGTGTGTGTTGTGTGTGTGTGT
>NW_014033235.1:0-1456 GCF_001186125.1 Sphaeroforma arctica JP610
TCTATTTTCTATTCGAGACTGAGCAAGCGTATTCCGATATATCTTTGCTGAACTTTATTCCTGCAATTTATTTAAATACCTTCAGGGTGGGTGATTGCGGCCCTGACTTGGATGCGGGCTGCTTCCCCTTCTTGTAAGGGTGCTTGAAGATTGGTTTCCACCGTCGCATGTACAGGAAGCAATCAGATTTTGACCTCAGTATATTTAGAGATCAGCTATGAAGTGCACTAATGTTATATACATCCGTATATAGAAAATATTGTTTTCTGGGGAATATTTTTACAACAGCTCTATTATAAAGTGTTATGGCCAATTCAAGAAGTATTTTATATATTTCACACTTTATAATAGGCCATTGCTGTTTGATTAGATTGCCATTTTTGTGCGTTGCTGTGGCTTTTTTTATCTACAAAATATTTTGTTCAATTAGGCTATCGTAATATTATTATTATCCTCTTGTGTATATTTTATGTACCCGATCGATAAGAATTTCTATATCTGGGTCCATGAGTAAAAAACTAAGAATGGTAGGTGGTAACTGGTAGTCACAAGCGTGGTAACTGGTAGTCACAAGCGTGGTAACTGGTAGTCACAAGCGTGGTAACTGGTAGTCACAAGCGTGGTAACTGGTAGTCACAAGCGTGGTAACTGGTAGTCACAAGCGTGGTAACTGGTAGTCACAAGCGTGGTAACTGGTAATCACAAGCATGGTAACTGGTAGTCACAAGCGTGGTATCTGGTAGTCACAAGCGTGGTAAATGATAATGGAGTTTAAGAATGAGAATGTTTTACATACAATAAAAACATTTAGCACTTGGAGCGAGTAAAGCGGAGTGGCTTTTTCATACTTTGTTGAAATTCCGACAGGTACATATCGCTACTGTTATAAAAATGCTTCAATTTAAAACAAAGCGCACTCTTAGGCGCTTGTAAATACCATGATTGTTGACAAAAGAGTACTATGTACTACTACTATTCATTTGATATAGCCAATTCAAGCCCCTGGTATGTAATACAGTCTATTTTATAGAGCGAGTAGAACTTTATTAAATTGTTAAATTTGAGCCCGATTTCTACAAAATAAGTTCATTTACTCTCCGTCAAAAACAATTGATTTGTTTCTGTAGCAAAACATACTCTTAGGCTGGTATCATGGGGTTGGTTGCGCAATGAGAATGAATGTGACTATCTTACTTTTATGATTATCATCACTCACAAAGCCTAACATGGTTGGTATTTCGAGCGAGTAAGTGTAGTGGAGTTGAAATTAATATAGATCGTAAATATTTGGCAGTGCCTGTGTAGATTGCAGACCATGGTATACATATATGATACAAGGAAACCCAATCTACAATATACAGTAGATAAAATTCCGTCAGCATTCAATAATTTACTCAATGTTTTTAGATTGAGCTTTCTAAGAGTATACATTTACATAAATTTCGCTTAGCATATT
>NW_014033234.1:0-1456 GCF_001186125.1 Sphaeroforma arctica JP610
ACACACACACACACACACATATATATATATATATATAAGACTAAATAGCCGATTACGTGGTTCGGTAGCCAATGAAACAAACGACTTCGAAGCAGTGCTGCTGCATCGACAAAGCCTGCATCTGTCAATCACAGACTTCAGAACCAATATAAATATACACTTATTTTCGTAAGAAAACTCGACAAAGCCGACTTCCGCCATTCAATGCACAATGCAGGTGCAGGGACGCAACGCCTGTACGATTCATTGCGACTGTGTATTGCGGTAGCTCGGATATGGATATAGACCACGTTCACGTAGGGGTGTAGTTCCACAGACTCTATATCTGGTCATCTCTTTGTTCAGAGCAAACATAATTTTGGTTACAACTTACTTCCAATGGGCGAAGCAGACACAGAGACGCAAAGTCTGTATGATGCACTACATAGCCGGCTGAGCGAAACGATCACCAGGTTAGAGGGAGTCCAGGCGGCACTCGATGAGAAGACGTGCAATGTGGAAGGTCTGGAGGGGGAAATTTGTCGACTCAACGATATCATTAGAACCTCGGGCATGACTTTGGTATGTGATGTGTCCGTCTGAGGGGGTGGATAATGTTATACATACAGATGTATGTACACATGTGTGATAAAACAATGTATTTCATGAAAGGAAATTAGTCAGGCTCGATGATATTCTCAGGCTCAATGGCATATCTTTTGAAGATCTTTTGAAGTATGTGTCTGAGGGATGTATTAAAGTTCTATAACCATGCTATAACCATGCTATATACACTGTTGAAATCATACCTATTCGTGCTGTATGTTTCTTGTGATAAAATCTTTTTGTTGTAATGGGTGAGAGATCTTTGCCCTGAAAGTATCAGGTCAAACCACTTGGCACGAATTAGCTGGTGCGTCTCAGCTGGTGCATGAAAATATCGAAACCTATTACATGCCCACCAGAGATGCTTCATATGTACACGTTTGGTTTGGTAAATAAGTGCTTGCTTCTTGTTGATCTCATACAATAATGCATAGTATCAGTGTGAAGTTGCGCGTCGTACACCAATAGAACGTTTCCACATATTGTCAATACATATCTGAAGGAGAACATCTGCTAGTGTCAATTTAATGGACGGGAACGTTAGAGAAGGTGGATGACTGAACCAACCAACCTAGTACTAGGTTGGTAGGCCGGCCTAGAAAGCATAGATTAGCTCGTACACAGGATGTCCTCCTCTACATATATACAAATTATTACATTAAGGCTGGACACATCCAACGTAACGTATGTAAATGGTTTCTAGGTGTATGTTGCGTGCATATTCAGTGCGATATGTGTGGGGACTAATTTTATGCCTATTTATGTGCAGGGTGCCGTTGCAGGCGATTCCACAACTAAGAAGATCGGCGTCAGTTCTGTGGTCTACAATTTCATGCTGGTAACTGAGCACTTGCAAATATATATATACAAG
>NW_014033233.1:0-1456 GCF_001186125.1 Sphaeroforma arctica JP610
GTGTGTGTGTGTGCGTATCTACACTTGCACGTATGCACACAGGTATAGCTACGTCGGGACTGAGCCTTATTGAAATACATTCAACTAGTTCGAGAACATTCACACATCAATCTTCCATCAGGGTGGGGATGTCTGTGGGATTGTCGCGCGAGTCAACGATACTGAGACGAAGTTCAAAGTAGGCGACTGCGTTGTGGCCCAGTTTGATACCGTGCCATTTGACGGCATAGCTGAGTACCGAACTGTCCAGACGTATCTCGCAGAACTGAAGCCAGTTACAGCCACATCGGCGGAGGCGTGCACGCTGCCCACCACGGCTAAGGCAGCTATGATAGGTACGTGGAGATGTTAGTTGAGTTGTTTGAGTGTGAGAAGAGGTTGATGTATATCTATGTATGTGCTATACGATGCCTGTTCGTGGGTGTGTGCATTACATAGTCTCGTGTTAGCCACGACAGAACAAAGGCGAAGCGTTTTCCGTGATACCGGTATATATGTAGCTATCACGATTTATAGTACAGATTCTATGGCCCACATACTGGTGTATGTAGATCTATGCAGCGAGCCTACTCAACATACACAGTCATTCTATTGGATGGTTTTAAATGGAAACATAAGTTGGTTTAAATGGGAGTTATTACTGTGAGATGTGCATCGCATATCATCTACTCCGATTGCGTACATGCCGTACCCCTTTGGGGGATATTTTTAAAACTTTGTATACCCCTTTGTGGGATATTTCTATACCTTTATATACCCCTTTCGAGGGGTTTAAACCCCTATTCTACCCCTTTGGTTTTTATAGCCCCCAATCTATTCCTTTGTAAGTTACTATAACCCCCAATCTACCCCTTTGGAGTTCTTCTTGCGTATGTCCTCGTATCCCCCCACACCCCATATTCCCATATCTCCATAGCTCTCTCAAACACCCCCACGTGACCTGCGTATTACCCTGACCCCTGCCTTCTGCACCTGTTGTTGGTAGGTATTGAACGGTACATGAAGAAAGGGGACCGCGTGCTCGTCCTGGGTGGTGCGGGTGGGGTGGGTAATGCATTGGTTCAGTTGGCAAAGGCCTATGGCGCTTCACACGTTGCTGCTACCACCACAGCCTTCGATCTGGTCAAGGGATTGGGAGCTGACAGGTGTGGTCTATGGATGTGTGTGTTATACACGTGTGCACATGCCTTATGCTCGGTATCACACTATCTCACTATAAACGTGTGCACATGTCTTATGTTTGGTATCACTATATTACTATACACGTGTGCACATGTCTTATGTTTGGTATCACTATCTTACTATACACGTGTGCACATGCCTTATGCTTGGTATCACACTATCTCACTATACACGTGTGCACATGCCTTATGCTTGGTATCACACTATCTTACTATACACATGTGCACATGTCTTATGCTTAGTATCCCACTATCTCACTATACACGTGTGCAAA
>NW_014033232.1:0-1456 GCF_001186125.1 Sphaeroforma arctica JP610
TGGATATATATATTTACAGACACAGACACAGACATATACATATTCATATGTACATACATACATACATACAAACGTATTTAGATATATATATAAAGATATAGATATAGATATATATATACATACAATATATAAAGATATAGATAAATATATATATATACTTACAATATATAAAGATATAGATAAATATATATATATACATACATGTATATATATTTTATACATATGTGCACACATACATACAATATATTTATATATATATATATAAATATACATACATGTCTATACATACATGCATACGTAAACATATATGCATACATATCATTTATATATATATATATATATGTGTGTGTGTGATATATATGTGTATTGAGAAAAACAGATACACACGCACGCGCACGCGCACGCACACACACACATATATATACATGCATACATATACATACATACGAACAAACAGTATACAGAAATATACATATACATATACATATATATACATACATACATATATATATATATATAATAATAATAACACATAGTATACCAATACAATAATATATATGCATACATAAGTCGCAAGCGTACGCAACGTAATCGAGGCCGCTTCTAAAATAAAGACACCATGCGGGTTGTTTGGTCAATATAGTAGCATTGCGCGCGATGGTAGACACCGCCCCATCCAAATAGAGCACAATAGACACAAGGATTTCGTACTTGTTGACGGAATCGCATAGAGAAAAAATATATATCTCAGTACTCTTCTATGTATACGCTTGTCATGGAGTATACTGATAATGCCCTCACATAGCCGAGCCCATACCATGACAGACGACATTGAAGCCTGATTGTTAGCTCCGCGGATATCTGACGTAGGATTGTCACCAACACCATACACTTTCCCCAGTGATAGTCCTGTCTTGTCGTTCATCTGTGTTTTCAGAGCCTGCAGCGCGAACTCGTATGTCAGCGCGTGCGGTTTACCGAATTGACTACTCTTCAACGGCATTCCTGCATAGCCCTGGATGTATGTATGTGTGTGGGTGTGTGTGGTTTGTATATTTTTTACAAATTGTAGATTCACGACAGTTGTATCCATATACGCAAGAATAGGGTTACTCGATTTTCTTTTCGCCCTTACACACGATACTACAATATCTAAAGTCTACTTTCTTCATCTGCAGACACATGGTTTCATCTTAGAATTCAGATGATATTTCAGGGAGAGAGCACAGCTGCCCGTGGCACACGTAGTACATTTGTGTGGACATTCCTACTTCCTCATGCCCACGGTATGTTTTCCAAACTACCATATATTAGAGCATATTATAGTCGTAGATGACCTCTGCTATGCACGTACGCGTAAATTAGTCAATGGGAGCCTTATGCAAGTACAAACTGTCAGCAATACTCCGCAAATACTCTGCTCTGCTCTTCTCTGCTCTGCTTTAATATGTATATA
>NW_014033231.1:0-1455 GCF_001186125.1 Sphaeroforma arctica JP610
AATCGAATGTATCATCTTATGCTCGTTTGCCTACATATTAGATTCACACACATTATTGGTACTGTGGCTCTTGGGTATATGCAACATTAGCTTATCGTCCTATGACTATCGTAAGCCACACTATTTCAATTTCTATGAAGATCACAGATAGCAATTATGTACATCAACTGGTAATTATACGTTCATCTGATCTTTAATTTGGTTTATATGGATTGAAGTACTTGTACATTCCATAGTTCATTGAATAATTTTTTTCGACAAAGTCCTCCATTATTGAATTCCGATTTTTAATTTTAAGATTGGATTCGTGTACGGACAAATGTACGTGCCATTCAGCAGACGTGTATATGCATGTCATACATTGTTCTCACGGAATGATTTGTATAATAAAAACAACTTCAGAAATCGGGTTGATTGGAAAATAGGATTGCAACATGCCTAAAAAGCTGACATTGGAGCAAAAATGGTGGAAGGCGATCAGAGAGAATAATTTGGAGGGGATCAAGACGCTTTGCTACAACACGTGCAAGAAAAAAGGTGCTGTAACCTGTGCTTTGTCCACCGTTGCCGTATGCTATCGGATTTGCTCTATTATTTCATCCTAAACCCTCTATGGCCCACACTTCTTGAATCTTGTCCTGATATGTATTCGGCTGTACGTCACAGAGCGCCTTATAGCTTATCGCGTTTTGTATATAAATATATGTTCGAAAACCAGAGTTTGTATATAAAAATATATGTTCGCAAACCAGAGTTTGTATATTTATATATATATATATATTCAAAAACCAGAGAGTGTGATTTAGGGTAGAAGAGTGGCCAGTCATGTGTGTATATGAGGTTGTGCTGATAAACCGACCACGAGTGCGAGTTATATGCACACTCATGCTGCATGCATGTACCATGGCAGTGATAGATATTCTACTCAGGATTAGCAAAGTGAACACCTTCTGCTCCCGTGTGTATGTCATACGTATCGAGAGATACTGCGCCACACACACACGTTGCCCTGGTATAAGACCAGCGGGGCGTAGAACCGGCATCACAATTGGTCTGTTACATATTTATAGTCATAGTCTGGCCAAAGAGAAAAAACTTCTGCATTTGCCAAAAACAGTGCTCGAAGACGATGTGTATCTATTTACTACCTCAGCATACTCTTGCATATCTACTGATGTATATCTGTTATATCTGTGATTGTAAATATTACATGTACGATTGTATCTATTCTATCTTTGATTGACAGACTTTGGTTGGTTTGGATATTTTGATGCCGACAAAGTTGAGTGTGCATACTTATCATAAGTATTTGCAGATACATGCGAGTACATATTTCACATACCAATTATATGCATACGTATGCCTATATTTATGCGTACATATATGAGCAATGGGTTAGGGTTAGCGATCTTGGAATAGGCAAGTGCATTCTGCGAATATGCGAGCCAACTACCC
>NW_014033230.1:0-1454 GCF_001186125.1 Sphaeroforma arctica JP610
GAATGTATTTGATAGGTTGGGTTCTTGAAAATATTGATACCTTTTAATTCGAATGTTTTTAATGAAGTGAATGACGACAGTTTAATTTATCTGCTTGTAAAATTACTTGGCGGGATCGATTTTGTGTTGATGTATGTTCTGTCGCCTATGCAGCATCTATACAAATAGTTACGGTTTGTTTATAAGCGAAGGTTGTCTAACTAGAATATTCTCGCGCATCTCGATTTTCCCGACATAGTCCTCCGTCACGTCCCATCACGTCACTTCCCACTGATGCGGATACGAGTCAAGCTCTTCCACAACACTTTCGAGAGCCACCTACACCTGTCAATACCGCATTGCCTGAACGCAGTGCACCATTACCCTCAACTAAGAGTCCTTCTCAAGAATCTAGTACAAGTCCGCAAGCAACTACACTATCATCGCCAACACAAGAAGACCAAGACACACTGACATCCAGCACAACCGACCCGAGTGCCTCGTATATCCCCGGGCGTGGCGGTCCGAAGGTGATTGTAGATCAAGACTCGCCATTGACCGTGAAAAAGGCTGTTCAAAAAAACAACAAGCAAACCGTACTGGACACGCTTTCATCGCTAGAAACTGTACAATCGCTGGGACTAATACAGGTACACCTATAAGGCGCTTGACTCAACTGCTATATCGGTCACTATAGGCGATCATTTGATACGTTTTTAGTCTCGAGTTTGTGTGCTCAATCATTTTCGCGTATTTTCACACGATACAGGACAAAGAAGAGGGTGGCAATGTTGCCCCACTGGATACTACCGCTTCAAAGCGAAGTATGGGATTCTTCAGCCGTTCCAAGCCAAAGAAGACACCCTCAGGCCCACGTGTGTACGGGGACTCAGACGACGAAGCCGAAAAACAGGCCAACGAGGTGCCAAATCCTGTTGAAGAGTCGCAGCAGCCGAATGGAGTGGCCGCACCGACGTCCAATATCACTTTGATGGCGACGCAGGGATCGAAGGGGAGAAGTACACTGCAACGGAAGAACAGTATTGAGATCATCAATGTTTGGAGTATCATTGCAACGGATTGGGATAATGATCCGGTGGGCAATCGCAAAAAAGCTATTGACAATATTGGTGAGTGGTTGGGTACAACTGTATAGTATTGTGCATTTGGAGTGTGTCGAGGTGTCGAAGACACTCGAGGGAGTCTCGATTTTACAAAGCGGCACTCAGCACAGCGCATCCGCACACTATCGATCCTGTAGCTCACACAAGCTGACATTTATAAATCGCACACGTGATACATACATACATATATATATATATATACATACATATACATATATATATCTATATATATATATATATATATATATATATATATATATATATATATATATATATTATATATATATATATATATATATATATATATATATATATATATATATATATATATATATATAATATATATATATA
>NW_014033229.1:0-1454 GCF_001186125.1 Sphaeroforma arctica JP610
TCATAAATAGAAGACAACTAGGCAAGGCCATAAATATTAAATTAGCCTTCTGAAAAATTTACTGCTACAAATGAAATAAATATTTAAATACTCATAGATGATAATTAAAAAAAAAATAGATCATAAATAGAAGGCAACTAGCCATATGTATTAAATTAGCAACCTGAAAAATTTACAGCTACATATGAAATAAATATTTAAATACTCACATATCATCATAAAATAAATATATAGTCTTCATAGGACATAGAGCTATTTTTAATATTTTCTGAAAAGAAAATGTATGTACAGTAAGTACAATTGTAAATACGTAAATATATTATTTATAGATATATGCCGATGCTGATTCGAAGACGAGGCTAATTGTTTTATTATGTTCTGTTCATTCGATGGCTGACTTGTAGCCTCGCTACTCTAGTAGACACTGACTATAGTAGAGTAGAGTAGAGGGCTGTAGCCGGTAGGCAAACAACTATTTTTAAATACAACAAGAGAGAGTGTGAGCGGTTGTGCGCAGCTGTAGCCTGCGAGCCTGTGACTACTGACTTGTCACTCGTGTTGTGTGAGTTGTGTCTCAAATAATTTATATTTTGTTTTTTATATATGAAAATTATATAAATAAAAAAGTACTACATATTTACTGTCGAACTGCGAACGTGTATGTAGCATACAATTCTTTTTACAAAAAAACACATAAAAGTATTTTCACGATGTTCAACAGGGGAAGACTATGACACCGAAGCCTATGATACGAAATAAACTAATATGACATCGCGCATCTGATACCACTCATGAAGGCAAATTGCAGCACCTGCATGTTTTAAGAGGACGAGCCCGACGAGGTAGTATCATACTAACTTACAACTGAGTGGACTGCGAACCATGATACGATGAGAATTTGCTCACATCAACAAGCGCGTACAGCGCACGAATTGAACGTCAACCATTGGACTCGTACAAACTCGCGTCTCTCTCCCACACAATTTTTTTATGCATTCGCGCTCGGCACGTTGTTAGTCGGTCACTGTGTAGCTCAGAGCCCATCAGAGTCCGAATTACAACAGTTATATGCCCCAGACTATGCAATCGACTTTGACGGGGTGGATGACTCTTTCTCATTTAAATCGAACTCTAGTTTGCCCGATGCACTGTACAACAGTGGCACAATGACCGGATGGTTTAAGCACAGGGGAGTGTGGGAAAACTTGGACTCACAAACTCTCTGGGGCTTTGGCGATTTGGGCGGACCAAGTCTCTCTCTTGTAGGAGCCCCGTATGTTTTCTGTTTCTAATGTTGAGTCATTTCGCTTTGATGTTGTACACACAGGCACACACACACACACACACACACACACACGCATACACACACACACACACATGAACACACACACAAATCCACAAGCACACACACACACAAATACACACAAACACCCGCACACACACACAAACAAACA
>NW_014033228.1:0-1454 GCF_001186125.1 Sphaeroforma arctica JP610
GATCTACGGCTAGCAGTGCCAAGTTAACTGGCGACTGTTGATAGTTAATTTCTATCACTTCATCTGCTAGCCATTTCTCAACTTGTTCTTTTCCCACAGCCTCGTGTCTCCAGGATACATAGTTCCTTGAGGGACACTTTAACCGTATAAAGTCCACCTTGGTTAAGTCAAGGCTGACATACCCGTCGTTAAAACGGAATTTTGCCCAATCTGTGATCTTTATCTTCTTATTTACTAAAATCAGATCCATGATTTTGTCCGCAAAGTCAGGTATTAATGCCTTGACTGTGTCTGACGGGGGCTTATATGGTTTCAGACAGTTATCGTCTGATTGATCCTTTAATGGATCTATGTTATTTGGTAAACCAGTTACGGTTATACCTAGAGTGAGTAAATCGCTCATTCCGACTATAATGTTGTACTTCTGTGACATCTTAACTATCACAGCTTGAGTAGTGATACTCCTATCGTCGGCCAGGGAGAATTTAACATCTGTGGCCATGGTATCACACTTAGTAGTTTTGTCATCTGTTAAGATTAGGTGAGTAGTTTGAGCTCACCTTTCAATGTCTTTCATTAATGCAAGGCGGTCGGATATACGTAAAATTTCTAAACCAGGATCAAACAACGCAAGGACTTTATTTCCATTGCAATATACAGGTACTATTACACGCTCGTCTAAAGAGTCGTTGTATTTTCTTTGTAACGATTGTACCTGGTAGTACTTTCACTCCAACTTAATGTCGGACTTTTTGTCGCATGACATGGCGTGATAGCCATTGGTCTTCTCACACTTGTCACACTTAGTAAGAATGTGTGTACAGGTGGGTGCATGTCTGCCATTCCAATAACCGTTAGGGGTCAATTGGTACATGTCATACCCGCACTGTGCGTCGGCACATTTCTTAATCTCCTTAAAAAGAGGTTCCTTGTCCTTCGCCTCCGCGCGTGCCCGTGTATTGGGTCGCGTGGATTGAGTGGAGTCGCTAGCACGTGTCTGGTTAGGACGCGTCTGACGAGGTTTATCATCTGACGTCTGGCGTGAGAGGTATCCTTGATCAGTGAGCTCGCGCGGTTTCTTATTTACCGCCTTTCCTTTCGAGGCTACTCGGTGTGCGGGGAAAAGGGTGGATACAGTATCATAAAACTGTTTCCACGTAAGTTGGGATAGATAAAACTTTGTTTCATGTCCCTTGTCTCGAGCCTCAGTAGCGTATATACGTCGCAACTCGGTGTCAGACTTTCACGGTCGTTGTTCCCTATGTTCTTACAGAACACATGCATAACCAGGAACACGTACCATCGCTGCGCCTTGTCCTTTGTTATATCTGGGCGTTTAAGGTCAGCATCAAGTTTCAGAATATAACTCTGAATAAGACTATTCTCAACTGGTTCAGTTAAGATTGAACTCAGTCCTGGAATTCGCATGTCCTTGCTTAATAAGGACTAACCAA
>NW_014033227.1:0-1454 GCF_001186125.1 Sphaeroforma arctica JP610
CACACACACACACACACACACACACACACACACACATATATATATATATATATATATATATATATAATTCTTTTTACAAGTATGTGTGTCCGAAAATATTGTATCACATACCTCCGAATCATCACAGACAATCAGTTGCCTGCTACGCGCAGTGACAGAGCAATCCTTGTCCGCCGGACAGACACATTCCGCTCCCAATGCCGTCACCTCACACACCTCATTGTTGTTACATTGCACTGTTTCGCACACCGAGGCATCGATCTCACAGTAGTCCCCTTGATACCCTGCCTCGCATGTGCATACGAACCCCTTCTGCTGCAGACTGTGTGGATATGTGCGGAGGAGACACCTCAGTATACTTATGTGTGTGCAGAGGTGTGGCTATTAAACGTGTACAGGTGCGTGCTATGATCACATAGACACAGACCAATGCTTGCTAAATAGAACTGTTCGGGTTGTGCGCCGTCCCTCCAAATAGCTCACCCGTCGATCCCAAGGACAACTTGGGCTGTCACACCCATGATTTTGCTATATATAGCCGGAGTAAAACACACAGACACGAGAATGGCGTTACCCTTCTTGTTCAATATAGAAGGCTATGACTAATAGTGTGAATCTGATACAGTCACTGACACCACCTGCACAATGCCTTAGAATTGACGTATACGTTTGCTGTACCCCACTATCACCTCCTTGTAGCACTGGCCGTAACTGCTCACACACTAGAGCAGATAAAAATAGACTATTTAGGACGTTTCACATGCAAGCAATAATACTAAAACTCCGCAGCTGAGCATAACCTTTGATTCTGATGCTTGAGTTGCATATTTGTTTTCCGCTCACTTCTTCCAAAGAGAGAGAGAGGGATAGCACACATAGGCGCGTACAACAAATTAAACCGTTACAGTGTACTTACGAACTCAGCCATTCACACAAGACAAAAGTATAAATCAATTACACATGACCCTCCGACGACAAGTTCACACACCTCATCGTCGCACTTACCCTAATTGGGAGGAATATTCCCAGCAGACCAACATCTAATGCATCCTTCCACACACACACACACACATATATATATATATATCTGCTATACCTGTCCCTCCGACACAGCCCATCGTTCTCACACGGCTCGGATTCACACACCCTGTAGCCCGGAGGAGTACCCCAAACCGCATGCACCAGCTTGTTCCCTGCTTTGGGTACCCCAGTTATGGCATTATCCAGAATAGCGGCCCTAACACGTGCTGAGGTGGCCCCCGGAAACTGGCTCAGGTACAAAGCCGCTGTACCGGTGACGAATGGCGTGGCGATGCTCGTACCTGAGACCGCATGGATTGGGTTGGGTTGGGAATGTGAGATACACAATGGATGGGTTGATTGACTGATGATGGATGGGAAGGAATATATATATATATATATATATATGTATGGATGTATGTATATATATACAT
>NW_014033226.1:0-1454 GCF_001186125.1 Sphaeroforma arctica JP610
TATGGTATGTATGTATGTATGTATGTATGTAACTATATATGTATGTATGTATATTTGTATATATGTATGTATGTATGTATGTATAATTTTATATTTGTATGTATGTATGTATGAATGTATGTATGTATGCATGCATGCATGCATGTATGTATGTATGTATGTATGAATGTATGTATGTATGAATGTATGTATGTATGTATGTATGTATGTATGTATGTATGTATGTACGCATATATATATATATATACATCTATAGTCATGTCACAGAAGTCATACACAGCCTATCGGGTGCGTATCACAGCATATTATACATGGCAAATGAAAAAACGCAGCATCCCAAGCGACACCCACACACCACTATTTAACATTATCCTAGGTACAATATTTTCCCGCGTTATCTTCTATACGTACATCGGGGGTTCTCCAATATGCACCGAGCCACTCGGCTGGGATTGTTGCTTGAGTTCAGCAAACAATGAGTCTGCAATGATAGCGGCACGGCGACGCCTGGTATCGAGAGCTCCAGGAGTGTCTGTACACAGCACCTAACAGTGTCGAGGAATTTGCAAACCCATCCAAAAAGTAACAAACACATCCAAGCAAGTAGTTAGCAAGAACGTATCAAGCAACGAGGTGTACTCAAACAAACTGACTTTAGACTTTTGGGAGTGTCTGTACACAACATCCAACATTGGCAAAGTACTGGCAAACCCATTTGTTCAATACATATAATTCCTTCTCTTCCCATTACCCAAGGGGGATGGGGACCCATAGTCACATTACAATTTAAACCATATCCTTATTGCTTATTTGAGTATATATGTTACACCCAGGGATGACGGGGGAATATTGAGGAAAGGTCATAAGCTTTAAGACTGTAATCCACAATAGATGAGATCATAGTAATCTAGAACAAATGTTTGTAAAATATGAATACTATGAGATTAGGCATGTAATTTTCGAGAGTGGCTGTCAACAGCACCTTTTAGGATGAGGGATAGGCAACACAGTTCAAAAAGTGATTAGAAAAATGAATCATAAAGCTAACGTGTTCTCTAGCTAACTTGGTAATATAATGTGGGTAGATACCCAGCAGCTACATGGGAAAAATGATATGCAACGTAATACAACCCATAACCAAGAAAGCTATTTATAAAGTACAAGGTGCTCAGGTGCTCTTAAACCGAATTTATTGGATTTACAGAATGTCTGTGCGAGCACCAAGGCGAGTCAAATATATAGAACGAGAAGTAAACACGATCTTCACTCTTTTAAAAAGAATACATGTGCAATAAAATTGCACTCAGATACAACTTACAAATACAAGAACAAGACCAAGCGTACACACACAAGAATAGCATACGAACATAATAAGAAACCCAGAAAACAAACACAAACACAATCAGCATAATTGTATATACCTATCTACACACACAGACCTACACACACACAAT
>NW_014033225.1:0-1453 GCF_001186125.1 Sphaeroforma arctica JP610
TATATAGATATATATATTTATATATGTATATATATATGTATATATATATATATGTGTGTGTGCGTGTATGTGTAAATATACATATATTTAAGTCCACCTGGGCCGGTTTGTATAAATGTCTTATTGCAAATAGAGTAGAGCAATTTTATTGCAAACGCCTGATGCTCCAACGGCAAATGCTATAATATACCAGTTAAATACACGTCGAAAGTAAGCACATAAACTCAAAAGTATCAAATACAAGCTCAGTGCTCTGATACAGCTTACACAAACGCGATATCTTGTGGTGCGTGAAAATTGATACGTTTATGCTAGGAAACAACACTGCAGTATCAACGCACAGTAACCGGTATACCTCCTGACGTTCGCTTCCCCATTTGCAATTTTCCTCAGCTTTTTCTTTTTAAGTATTTTGATAGCCACTCGTGTTAGATTCTCTGTGTGTATGCCCTCTTTGACCTTTCCGTACGATCCTACACCACAAATAAAAGTCAAGTAAACATTTACATAGGAATACGAGCGAAATACAAGATTGCAGGGCGTGGACATGAAGGAAACGTGATACAAAATGTAAATGTTGGTGAAATTCCGTTTAGGCAAACTGGATACACGTTCGGTGGACATGAAGGAAACGTGATACAAAATATAAATGTTGGTGAAATTCCGTTTAGGCAAACTGGATATACGTTCGTACTCGGAGAGTCGCAAGACTATCACAGATGAATCACACGGGGAAATTTACTCACACCCAGAATAGATTCTAGGTCTAAAGCGAATGTTTGCCAGTCATGCATCATGCGATGCATATTTGCACAATATGGTGCAATTTTATTGAAAAAGACTACATTTGTGTGTAGTTCAATTACCTTGGTATGTATCGCGATGAGAATCAAGGCCTGTCAGGTGCACCTACAAGCCGACGAGTTTACTAAACAACGCCTCCTAGATGCATAAATTTTACTATATATATAAACATATGTTTGAAAGAAAACCGGCTCACCCAACTCACCTTCACCTAAGACATTGCCGAGAATGTAGCGGCCAACAATTTTCGGCACTTTCTTCTTCGGTTTGTAAAGCACTTGGGAGGAGCTCATTGTTTGGAATACAAACGAGTTTTCACTGTAAATATTACGTAAATAATATAGTTCAGATAAGTATGTGAAAGAAGGGAAGGACGTGAGCGGGCAATAGTCGAAATCTGACATCGAAACACTCATCATAGAAAAATGAGGCATATTTTTTAGGCCAGTCATTCCTTAATGCTATCGGCAACCAGATATTTCCCAAAGGGTAAAAAGAGTGAAGAAATACTAAAGTAGTGCAACTTTGCTATTCTTTTTAACGACAAATAGTGACCCATACAATTTGACTCAGATGCTGAACGCACATATATACGTGGGTGTATATGGCGTTCCACGAATATATATATACATACATACATATATATATA
>NW_014033224.1:0-1453 GCF_001186125.1 Sphaeroforma arctica JP610
CACACACACACACCACACACACATATATATATATATATATATATATATATATATATATATATAAATATATACATATATATATATTTATCATACACAAACACACACACACACACACACACACACACACATATATATATATGTGAGATCATGTGTATTATTATTCGCAGATTTGCTTACTTTCTCGAATCTCAGATAGACACAGTCACGCTAATCTGAATCAAAGTCTTTTACTAAGGCGTTTCGAACTCATCAACTTTCTTCTGCAGATCCAATATAATCTTCTGCAGCTCGACAATAATTTTCTCCATAGTTTTCATCTGCGATGACATATGATGAACGAAAATGTTAGTGAGGGCTCTACAATATGATAAAAACAATGTTAATAGGGGTTCTATAATATGATAAAGTCAATTTTAGTAAATTCTCTGTAATACGATAAAAAAGGACAATGTTAGTGAAGGTTCTACAATATGCTAGAACGACAATGTTGGTAGAGATTCTATAGTATGACAGACAATGTTAGTGAAGGTTCTATAATACGATAAAGACAATGTTAGTGAAGGTTCTATAGTATGGTGAAATGATGTTAGTGAAGGCATAAAGTATGATAGTCAATGTTGAAGGTTTTAAAATATGGTAAAAGACAATGTTAATAAAAGTTCTATAGTATGATAAAAAGGTAATGTTAGTAAAAGTTCTATAATATGATAACGATAATAGTAGTAAAGGTGCTATAGTATGATGAAAAGATATTGATAGTGAAGGGTTGATACCATATTGAACACACTATTAATGACTCAAAGTTCATTGCAAATAGTCAGGCCTTGAACATATGCGTGGATTGATTACTTTTTGCCTAAAATAAAAGCTCAATGCCGAGCAAGGACTGTATATATTTATTCTATGACCTTCTTGTTCATTGAGAATCAATAGCCACGCCATCCTACTCTCTGAGCGTAGCCACACTAACCGAACATGTGCCAATGTGTAGGTATACTACAACTATCCCAAGGACAATAGCAAAGCCCAAGGATCAAAGCCCAAGGACAATAGTAAAGCCCAAGGACCAAAGACAAAAGCCTAAGGACCAAAGCCCAAGGACAATAGCAAAGCCCAAGGACCAAAGACAAAAGCCTAAGGACCAAAGCCCAGGGATCAAAGGCCAAGGACAATAACAAAGCCCAAGGACCAAAGACAAAAGCCTAAGGACCAAAGCCCAAGGACAATAGCAAAGCCCAAGGATCACAGACAAAAGCCTAAGGACCAAAGCCCAAGGACCAAAGACAAAAGTCTAAGGACCAAAGCCCAAGGATCAAAGACAAAAGCCTAATAACCAAAGCCCAAGGACTAAAGCCCAAGGACTAAAGCCCAAGGACTAAAGCCCAAGGACTAAAGCCCAAGGACTAAAGCCCAAGGACTAAAGCCCAAGGACTAAAGCCCAAGGACTAAAGCC
>NW_014033223.1:0-1453 GCF_001186125.1 Sphaeroforma arctica JP610
TCACAAACACACACACACACATTTATTTATATTATATATATATATATATAGGATACCTCTGATTCTCCGATTGCGTTGTGTTCTCCTTCGCTCAGCACCTTCCCATCTTCATTGTCCTCACTGCCTGAATCGTCAGAATGCTCACTTCGCCTCCTTTGGTCCACGTCATCAGCACTGCTCTGAGCTGACTGGTCCTTGCTTGATATACTGTGATCTGATTGGTTCTCACTTATAATACAGTCATTTGATTGGCTCCTACTTAAAGTATCTTGATCTGAATGTTTCTTCTCAGAATGGGAGTCGTCAATATTTGAGTACTTAGCATCCGCACAGCCGCTGCTAACCCTTTCGCCGTTGCCCGTGGCAACCACAACGCCGTCGTAAACGGTACCTACATTAGATGCAGCCACCTTATTACCACCTACAACAGCATCGCCTACATTCGCATCGCTGTGAGTACTACCTACAGTTTTACTGCCCACAATAGCACCCACCCCACTCCCGTCACTAGCCCCGCGAACTCCACTACTAACTATACTATCCAACTCCTTCTCTGGTTCACTTATCCTTACCTTTACCCCGTCAACACTACTTCTAACCCCTCTCGGTACGCTGCCTGCTGTGTCTACCACTGTCTCTCCTGCCTCTTCCTCACCAGTCACCGACCTCGCAATAGCCCGGCCCTTACCAGCACCTGCATCTACATTGGCAACTGAGACCTTCTCAACGGGCACCGCCGTGTCACCATTACCACCTGACACCTTTTTGTCATCGCTTTCATCCCCGCCATCCATCGGCACAACGTCATCCACAACACTTCTATGTTTCTTCTTGCCATGCTTTCCCCGGGTACGTCGCCCAATGACTCTTTCCGAATGGTCCTCGATCTCTCCCGCGGAAAGCTCCGCACTCTCCTTTCGGTGTTTTGATTGGGTGCTATTTTTATCTTCCGCTCGAGAATGCTCACTAACTTCTTCGGCATCATTGACCATATCCCACTCTTCCGGACCACCTGTCCCGCTATCCGTCCCGGTACCATCTGTGACATTCGAGCCATACAAAGTTGCCTTCGAACCACCGAGTGCGTTCATTGACGGGGTTGTGTATAGGAACAAGCACTGCTGCGACGCCCTCATCAGTGTGTCCAGTTGGCCCTGTTCGTTGGGCAGCAGCATGTCACACTTTGTGCCAACCTACAAAGACAGAAATAAGAAGACGTATTTGAAACAACTGAATGCGATCATGCGACGTATACCTATTATATGCAAAAATTAGAGGTGAAGTTCAGGCACGACGCGAATACGACAAACGAGCAAGTCAGGCAGTTAGTCATTAGCGCACTAAGCGTCAAAAGATCATCCAAGACCTCAAAAGGTGTGCTGTTATATATTTATATATATTTAAATATATATATATATATATGTATATATATATATACTAAATATATATATAT
>NW_014033222.1:0-1453 GCF_001186125.1 Sphaeroforma arctica JP610
ATTTAGCTAGTTTGTAGAGAGAGAGAGAGAGAGAGAGAAGTGAAAATTCAAGAAGTGCTGCTTTCCTAAACGGGTTACAGAACCCAGTGCTTTCCTAAACGAGTTGCAGAACCCAGTGCTTCCCTAAACGAGTTTGTTTACTCGGGTTTTCAACTCGTTCATGTTCAAAGAACTCGTGGCTAGAACTCGTTGAATTTCTAAACTCGGTCAGAACTTTCCGTTTGATATTCTATACACTGTTATTATTTCTGGAGGCTACGGTTTACAGTTTACACTTTTACTATTTTTAAAGCCATATTTTAAAACCCATTAATTTTTATAAATGAAGCATGGTTCAGTGGTTTAAAAAAAATGTATCTGGGCACCGGGCAGTGTGCAACTGCAATCAACCTATTTTTATTTTTATTTATTAAATGATGGACATAGGGATAAAATAATTTATTTCAAAAATGGCAAGTATGTATGATACAATGTATGAACATATGGTATGGCTCTCATAGTCGCTGTAGTGGTTCAGGAAAGATTGATGGGAAGAAGTGGTCAGTAATTTCCCGTTTGAAGCTTGGGCCAAGTGAGTCGACAATGGAAGATATGTGCTGAGTCAATTCGGGCCGATGTTGACAAAAAATTGTTACTATCAAATTTTCCATATATTCGCTTGCTGATCTACAAAGTAGAGTACCCACCTCTGTGGTACGGATCGGGTCTGCGCCGTGTAGTGCCGCGGAATGGGTTAGTGCAGAGTACGAAATACCGAGGGGTGTGGGTACGGTGGTTCTTCAACATGCTGGAGAAACGATCCAAGGTGTTCGTGTAGGGTCCAGATACCGTGGAAGTCGTGGCACTCCTGTAATTGCTGAAGGATGTCAGGGCCAATGGGCGGCAGTTTTGGGCCTACCAGGATACGTCGAATCAGTTGTTGGATGCAGGTAAAGTGGCTGGTAGTGAACTTGTGGCTACCGGGGCAGACAGGGCAGAGACAGCCGTCGGTGCGGTAGTCGAGCAATGTGAACATGTACGTATTCGTTACAATCATAGCACAGAGCCGGATTGGTGTAGACTCGCAGCAGCGATTGACGCTGTCGTGTCTGGCTTTGTCTCGGTTTGAGGTTGGCGGTTTACCCATGACCAGTTGGTAGTAGTATTGGCGCCGGGCCATTGCCGCGATCTCTTTGTTGGACCAACGTTTTGTTGAGTTCTTTCTGATGTCGTCACCATGTTGGCGGAGGGCTGCATGGTCGGGCGTACGCCCGCCCGTGTTTTTGTGTACAGTTTTCAGGTGAAAATAGATACTGTACGGGAAGCGCAGTGATGGTTTATCGTGGGCCCAGGCGGGTTGCGTCAGAGGGGTATGTGAATTTGTGCTTGCCATTGAGTCGAGTTGTATTCCCAGGCAACCTCCGAGGTAGTCCGCGAATGGTCGCGCGGGGAGCAGGCCGCAAATGTAAACTTC
>NW_014033221.1:0-1453 GCF_001186125.1 Sphaeroforma arctica JP610
CTATTGGAACCAATACCGTTGAGACGACCACCAGATTTGATCGAGGAAACCGGTGTTCGCCTGGAACTAGACAAGGAACGACTGGAAGGAAGCGAAGTTAGATTGCCAGTGACACCAGATCAAGCTGCAAGGATATGGAAGGCAGTAAGGAACTTTGTAGCAGACAAATGGATACCATGGGTAGATAGACAGGTGCAGAAGTGGATTCAAGATTTGGTCATAGTTCAAAGGGATACAGCCACTACCGTTAACTCGCCCTTGCTCGCCGTGCCAGAGTTTACTCAATCTGGGGAACTAAAGAAAGTGCGAGTGTGTTTGGACCTCAGAGCGGTGAATGTATTAATACCGGCGGATCAGTTCATTCTTCCCCGTATCAACAACATCATTGGTATCATCAAAGGGAAGAGATATTACACGACATTGGATCTAACCGCAGCGTACGATCGACTCCCAATTCACCCTGATTCTCAGTATCTATTCAGTTTCACACATGGCAAGAGCCAGTATTCTTTTACATCAGCACCATTTGGACTACACACACTGACGCAGCAGTTTCAGCGTACACTGAGTGTGATATTGCAAAGACTTCCGGCATACCACTACCTGGACGACATCGTAATAGCAACAGATGACTACGAGGAACACGTACGGGTAGTGAAAGAGGTCATTCGGCGGCTGACGTACCACAGTTTCAAACTAAACCCTTCAAAATGTCATTTTGCAGTCAAGGAAGTCATGATCTTAGGGAAGCGAGTATCGAAGGCCGGAATTGATATTTGCCATGAAAAAAAGGCCAAGCTCATTGACTGGCCAACCCCGAAGAAGTACAAAGACATTGCATCGGCCTTGGGATTAGCCAACTTTCTTCACGAGCACCTACCAAACTTTGCAGAGGTAGTTGCCCAACTCCGGGAATTCGTAAGACTGAGGCCTAAGGAAATCATTGGAGACAGGTGGGAACAGAGACACCAACAAGCTTGGGATGCCATGAAGCAAGCCATAGTTGAGGCAGTAGTGTTGAAATTTCCCGTCGACGAAGTACCTTTACAAATCGAAACGGATGCAAGCGACTACGGTATTGGAGGTGCATTGTTCCAGACCATAGAAGGGAAGAAGCAATACCTAATGTTCTTCAGCAAGACTCTCAACGCAGCACAGCGCAATTACGCAACACCCATGAAGGAATTATTGGCCTTGGTATACGGTCTCACACACTTCCGGGATCATCTCGAAGGTCAACGCTTTTCAGTGTTGACTGATCACAAGGCTTTGGTGTATATGAACACACAGCTAAAGCTGAATCCGATGCTACAACGATGGCATCACATCATATCGCCTTTCAATTTCACTATCTCGCACATCCCGGGTATATAGAACGTGCTACCAGACGCGTGGTCTAGGCTTCATGAGGGAACTGTTGAGACTGAGGACCCGGAGGTACTATAGGCAGAAT
>NW_014033220.1:0-1452 GCF_001186125.1 Sphaeroforma arctica JP610
ATATATATAGTGAGTGGAGTGGGGGTCGTCTACTGTTGACTTGACGTTCAAAGGCCTGTGTCGGTGTCGACTCTTAGTTGTAGTTAACAAGTATGAACAGGTGTGTGCGCATCTGATGTTTCATCCAGTGATCTACAGTCAGGTGAAAGACTGTCCCTACACTAACCCAACGACCCCTAAACCCTACAATCCTAAACTTGACGTGTGTTTATGAACCAGACAGATTCATTATATTTTGACCCAACGAATAGGCCGATCTTTCATATTTTGACCCAATAAATAGACAAACTTATATTTTGACCCAAAAAATAAACAAACTTCTTATATTTGTCCCAATAAAAAGACAAACTTCTTATATTTTGACCCAATAAATAAACTTCTTTAATTTTGACCCAATAACTTCTGCTTCAATTCTCAATATTCAGACGTGAGCAAAGCAGAGGAGAAGACTTCGTCGCCATCTAAGACGCCCACTCTTGCAACAAGTATGTCTTAGGATTTTAGGGTTTAGGAGTATGTCTGTACATATGTATTATGATTGAGTGGGTAATATATCTTAGGGTTTTCGGGTTTAGGAGTATGTCCGTACATATGTTTCATGGTTGGGTGGGTAGTGTGTCTTAGGGTTTTCGGGTTTTAAAGTATATCTGTAAATATGTATTATGGTTGAGTGGGTAATATGTCTGTACGTATTATGAGGGTGTTCTGTGTTACATCCTTTCAGAGCGATATAATCTCTGTATGTGTACGATGTTATAACATAACAGTGGTGTGTTGTGTTGTATCGTTTTAAAGCCAGTGTATGCTTTTGGCACAGCTTTGACTTCAGATTTCGTAGTGTTCGTCTGTTATGCCAGAAATCGCCTCGAATTCGGCTGTGAACCCTATTTTATTTGTTGGTTTCATGGCATATGCAATATAATGCCTCCCACACAGCTTTTAAATTCCGACTAAGTAGTGCTCGTCGCAAATACCACAAATCGGCTTCAATACAGCTCCAATTACAAGTTTTACAAGTTTTCAAAATGGCTTTCGCATACATCAGAATCGCATCGAAGGACACTTAGACATCACTAGTAATTTTAGGCACTACACCGTCTGCAACATCAAGCACTCACCCTAATCACAACTCTACCTTGGATTCCAAGATAAATGCTAGTAAAAACATCAATACCGACATAGCCTAAGAACCCTGTCAGTACTTCACATCTTCACCCCCACATCTATTCATATAACAAATCTATATATATATATCAAACCCATTTATATATCAAATCTATCTATATATCAAATCTATTTATAATTCTATATTCTCCTTCCCCCACCCCACATAATACCCTGCCTTTGACCCTACAGAGCCCCAATTGACCTCATCTGCAGCGTCTGCGACTCTTCCGCAAAAGCCATCGAAACCATCTAAGCCTACGAAACCCAAGATACCTCTCAGTACTT
>NW_014033219.1:0-1452 GCF_001186125.1 Sphaeroforma arctica JP610
TATATATGTGTGGGTTAGTGTTTGTGTTTGTGTTTGTGTTTGTATATATATATATATTGATATATTGATTCACGGGACTTTTGGCGCCGGGCGCGTGTGCCAGTGCTGAGCTAGCTGGGATTATCCTCACAGACTGTATCACTAAAGCGTCAAACCCTAAAGCGGATGAAGACGTCCACATTATTCACACAAAAAACATTGACAGCCACACTGTCGTCGATGAGTCAGTGGGAGCAGTAGGATTCAAATGCTTTTAGGGTTTGAGGTTTTAGAGATAGACATGGTATACCGATTAGTTAACGACGGCCGGTGGTGGCGTTTGGCCACGCGCATCTGTCATGGGCACGCCCGCATCATTTACACACACGCGCATGTATTCACACTGACACACCGAATACTTATTTAAGCTCACAAACGCCTAAACCTATACCCAATACTCATACTATCTTGTGTGCATACTCAGAACATGGCACGAGCCGTAGCCCAGGAGTTCTGGAACCGTGTGCGTGTGTCGGTTGCTGAGCAGGCTGAGATTATCCGCACTGACCTTGCCACTAAGGAGTTGCAGTGGAAGAACACGTACAGTGGGCGTATGATGTCTCGAGACGAGCTGTTTTCTCTGGGCAAGCACGAGATACTGGAGAGTATGGCCCAAGTAAGTGTGTGTATGTGGTGGGATACGTACACGGTGTATGTACGTGGTTGTCTGGTGATGTGTGTGTGGTGTGATACATACATTGTGTGTGTACGTGTTACACTGTACAGCGGGCATATGATGCCAAGAGATGAAGTATTTGGGCTTCGCTAGTACGGAATGGGCGTATATATATACTTGTATGTGTCTGTCTGTGCGAATGCGTGTGTACATATAGTTGTACGTGTATGTCTGTGTGCTCTGGCATTACATTACATACACCACCTCTCTGCTGGCCTTAGTGCACTGATGGCTTAGTATCGCTTCTGTGTGGTTACTGTATCTATAGTCTGTGTACATACACTACATAC
The DNA here is from genome assembly GCF_001186125.1 of Sphaeroforma arctica JP610. Classification (NCBI taxonomy): domain Eukaryota; class Ichthyosporea; order Ichthyophonida; genus Sphaeroforma; species Sphaeroforma arctica. Next base: position 1,006 of record NW_014033219.1, read on the forward strand.
CTCATATGCTTCCGTTAATAGTACATGTGTGCGTGTATATGTATTCATGCGTCTTCACCATACGTCGTATATGTCCGCAGTGTGATCAGTTCGTTGATCATCCAATGTAGTTTGTTGTACATTTGCACTGGGCTGTAGCACCATGTAGCAGCTGAGGGTGTCCTATTGCTTGACCACATTCATACTCTTATACTTTTTCTTTCTTTCTTCCTCTTTCTTTTTTGGCATTTTACAGTTTGGGTCGATTTCGGCGCGAGAGTGGGAAGATATTCTGAGAGAACGCTTGTGGGAGAGTATTAGCGAACATCTGGTTTCGGATTTGTATATAAATGCAGCCAAAACTGCAAGAACTACTGACTTTAAGGTGAGCTCCCTTGTGTGTAGGTGTGTAATTATGTTTATTTATACTTAATAGTTGATGCATAACTGTGTTCATCTGTATATATG
>NW_014033218.1:0-1452 GCF_001186125.1 Sphaeroforma arctica JP610
AAAGATATGTTTCCACATACAGGCTCAGATGAGCCATGGTGGGAGACCATCGACGCTGCACCGGCTGATGTAGTCACCTATATTGTTCAGCGAGAGGATACCGAAGGCCAACTGGTGCCCGTAAAGTTCCATGACGGCCGTTCTCTGAATCTGTGTCTCCTGGTGAAACGCGACAACCGCAAGAAGCACAACTCACACGAGTGGTTCTTCTCCTGTGCGAAGGTGTTTGGTGCCAAGTACGCATTGACGACAGACTGCGGCACCCTCTATGACTCGGAGTGCACTTATAGACTTTTGCGACATATGGAGGAAAATGAGGGCGTTCAGACCTGCACGGGTCGACAGCGGGTCATGTCCATGGGGATGCAGGAGGTTGAGAAAGGGGATTCTCTTATGGAAATGTGGTACCGATCTATTCAAGCATTTGACTACGAGGTGTCAATTACCTCATTCCAGGCTGCATTCGCACTAGTAGGGTTCCTGCCTGTCATACCCGGGCCGTTGGGCATGTGGCGCATGGAGGGGCTGGACGATGCACTGGAACATTACTATACTATCGCGAGCGCCAAGCAGACTGGGGAACTCATTCAGGGCAACCTTCTCTTGGCCGAAGATCGCATCCTCTCATACGGCGCAGTGTTCTTCACCAAAAAGAGGGCAGATTGGGTTTAGATGCCAAGTTTTACTCCGAGGCCGAGGTTAACCCCTCCGTGCTGATTGCTCAGCGTCGACGGTGGACGAATGGATCCGTCATGGGGTACCTTTATCTTCTCCTTGCACATCCCGAGTATCTTAAGAACTCTCCACAGAGTCTCTGGTTTAAATTCAATGTATTGCTGTTGCTCTGTTTGCAGTTGCTAATGTTTATGCTAGCTACCCTCTCACCTGCCTTCATCGGCGTCATGTCGTTCTGGGCGATATCCTATACGGCGCACTTCTTTGCCCCCGATTGGTTGACCTATAGCGAGGACCAGGATGTCGATTATTATACATTCGGCTTCCTGGGCCTCTACCTGGGTCTGTATACCCTGATGGTGGCCGTGCACTACTTCCGCAAATGGGTGGGTCCAATCTACAACCTGTGGACTGCTATGGGTGTGTGTATCATGATCAACATTCTCCTTGCAGTGTCGGTGAGCATCATGCTTCAAGATATCGTCACGATTGTGATTATTGTCATGGGCATGGGTATGCCCATCCTCCTCGCCGCGCTGCACGACTGGTCCGTACTCTTCCTGGTGCTCATTAATCTGCTACCTTACCTGCTCATGATCCCCACGTTTGTCGGCGGGTTCAGCGCGTACGCTTCGGCCCGGATCTGGGATCTCTCGTGGGGCAATCGACCTACCGAGGCTAAGGTCGTTTCCGTGGTCGACGACGAGCAACAGAAGCGCGAGGACGAGAGACTGGAGGAGGAGAAGGAGCTGAAGCGAGCTGAGCAGCGGATTGAAA
>NW_014033217.1:0-1452 GCF_001186125.1 Sphaeroforma arctica JP610
ATATATATATACTATATAATATATATATATATATATATATATATATATATATATATATATATATATATATATATATATATATATATATATATATATATATATATATATATATATTTATATATATATATATATATGATATCATTTGGTGTGTATGTGTATATTTTATATAGATAGATATATGTATAATTCATAGATGTCATTGCTTTGTGTAAGAATCGGGATAGTTTGGAAGATAAAAAATACCTCTTTTACATAATTTGTAGAATGTCTTTTTTAGAGGGATATATCTTTTAGCAGTATGTTTTATACTTTCTACACATGCGTGCAGCTGACAGTGAATCTTGTAAATATCCGTATCTGTATTTAAAAATAATGCGAATGATGTCTGCAGGCACTCGACTGAACTATTTGTGTTAAAATGATTACGAATTTATTCTATCGGTGGCATTTATTTTCATAAAATTCAATTTTAGGCCTTCAAATTTTTAAATTGGGTTGCTTTCGGGAGTAAATTGAAAATACCGCTTCCCCGAATCGATCTTAATTGCATTTCAGCTATATGATTTGTTCGTTGAATTTTGACGGTAACATCTTGCGCGATCGTCTTTATCTTTTACTCAATGATAAGATAGTATTTGGTGATTTAACATTCCATTCTACTCCATGGACAAAATAACTGGAATAATAAATATAAAATACAACCAGCTCCAAGCCATACCAAATTCGAAATGCGTTGGACCGATGCCCGATGAGCTGACTTAGAGCGGCGATGACTAATGATCAGCACAGCAAGTGGTATATTTAAAAAAAAACACATTTCGACATATATATGTACATGGAATGACGCCGGAAGGACAGGTAACACTGTCTTGCCGTACACAACGTGAAGTACTATAGTTTAGTGCCTATACTGAGATAGACAGTAGTTAATCAAAAGAGACGCTCAATTAGCACTGAGTTAGCGGGGGTTTTTTTTTGCCTGGATAGTAGCTTTGCACTAGCCTGCAGTATCGAGTATTTCTGGTAGGGTTAACGGTTGCCATTAGGTGGAATACTCCATATGCCAGTGGTGAGGCTTGAATTGTAATTCTTACATGGTGACAACGAGGGTGAGCTAAGGTCGAAAAAGCGATGACGGGGATAAGTTTCCGGTGGTTGAAGCTCATAGCATTTGCATGGGTGGCTGGAATATACATGTTCTTGGCGTCAGCAAATAAGGAGTATAAAGTGCGCGCAAATGAACAGGCAAGTAATTGTGGTACATACCAAACGCAACCATGTAATTACACAAGTTGCAAACTTGATCAGATTATGCGATGAGATTTGCTGCGAGTAATTTGTAGACGAATATTAGTGTTTCTGGACAGTTTCCAAACTATACTCATAATGTGCATATACACCTAAAAACACACACACATACACACACATACACACATACACACACACACACAC
>NW_014033216.1:0-1452 GCF_001186125.1 Sphaeroforma arctica JP610
TGGGGAGACCTACAAGGGAACCCTCAGAAAGTATGGGGAGACCTACAAGGCAACACTCAGAAAGTATGGGGAGACCTACAAGGGAACCCTCAGAAAGTATGGGGAGACCTACTAGGAAGTCAGCACACAACGAATCCAATGCGACGTGCAAGGTAAGTCATCTTGCCCGCCCCCCAATCGCGTACCTGTGTGAGATGAGTGGTGGCCCTATCCACCTTGTCTACCATTTGAGTTAAAACCTCTCTAATCCTGGCTGCGTCGCCATTCCCACCAGATTTTGGGTTCAATACTCCGGTTTCCAAATCGGGGTTGGAAAAGGGAAGCCCTTCTTCCGGATTGGATTTTGGATCCGGATTACCCTTTTCGTCGTTCAGGTTTAATTTGCGAACGCCAGATGACAGTTCGGTCCCTTTCTGCAGAATATAAAACCGCGGGGAAATGGAATGCGGAATCAGAATCAGAACCACACTCTCGAACGACGAGTATCTAAATGTCCTCGAAGGGAGTCCTGGGTCAGAAAACAGGGGTCGCAAAGTACTATATATGGTTACACAGCGAGAGAAAATCACAGAAGGCTATCTAGGGAATTCATATCACATCAGAACACAGAGATACACCCTGGTTGCACCTAGGAACAGATTACATCCCACGCACTGATAGACGCTCACCATAGCGGGTGCAATCAAGTCCGCTTTTCCATCAGAGGGCCCCAAACGTCGCGATTGGGTCTGCTTCCGCCCCAAATTGATCGTTTGTTCTTTCCGATGCTCACGTTTGTTGAATTTCCCGCCCCTGCCCTTGTGTGGTCCTTTTGATCCTCTATGGGCGCCTCCCTATTCCATGTCGGATGGTTCTGGATGGTGAGTGTTTGGAATACCCTCGTGTCTGTGACTGCCGACTGTGCGGTTGGCAGAGCGTGTTCCCAGGTACGTGACACATATGAAGTGTGAAGGGTCAAATACTTAGTGCCCGCCCATCCACTCCCTAAATCTCCCCAACGCCTGTCAGCTTCTCAAGTGTAGTCGTATAGGCACTAACTACCATTAAAACTGGCACGGTGTTCATTCTTGTTGCGGGTGACAGTAGCGGATGGACCTCATGTACATCGAAGGTCCCAGGTGTCAAGTGGTAGTCACACATAGAGACCTCCCCACTACCTAGTGAAGTGTGTTTGAGAGTTTCGCATATAATGTAACTTTGTGGCTGTCCTAAGCTCGGACACACTCTGGGGGATAATATACCAGCTAATTGACAAACTTACACGCGATAAATTTTATGCCAATCAATATAAAGAGCACGTATATATATATATATATACAGTCCATATATATAGCACGCATATATATATATATATATATATATATATATATATATATATATATATATATAATATATATATATATATAATATATATATATATATATATATATATATATATATACTATACGTATA
>NW_014033215.1:0-1451 GCF_001186125.1 Sphaeroforma arctica JP610
CGATCCGTCAGAGTTATATTGGTCTACAGCTAGCAGTGTCAAGTTAACTGGCGCCTGTTGATAGTTAATTTCTATCACTCCTTCTGCTAACCATTTCTCAACTTGTTCTTTTACCACATCCTCGTGTCTCCAAGATACATAGTTCCTTGAGGGGCACTTCAACTGTGTAAAGTCCACCTTGGTTAAGTCAAGGCTGACATACCCGTCGTTAAAACGGAATTTTGCCCAATCTGTGATCTCTTCTTATTAACTAGAATCAGATCCATGATTTTGTTCGCAAAGTCAGGTATTAATGCCCTGACTGTGTCTGACGGGTGCTTATATGGTTTCAGACAGTTATCGTCTGACTTATCCTTTAATGGATATATGTTATCTGGTAGACCAGTAACGGTTATACCTAGAGTGAGTAAATCGCTCATTCCGACTATAATGTCGTACTTCTGTTACATCTTAACTATCACAGCTTGGGTAGTGATACTCCTATCATCGGCCAGGGAGGTTTTATCATCTGTGGCCATGGTATCACACTTAGAAGTTTTATCATCAGCTAAAATGAGGTGAGTTGTTTGTGTTCTCCTTTCGATATCTTTCATTAATGCAAAGCGATCGGCCTCAGACTTTATCTCTTGTGAGAGGAGGAGCTATAAACTCCTCAGTTATCAGTATTTAAAAATTGTAATATGTAACATTATTTAAAAGAAAATAACATGTGTACATATCTCCATGATTTTTAAACAGTACGGAATTTTTTTTGTTGTCTACATAATCCAACACTATTTATCTATTTATCACAAAAGTAATTGCTAATACCCAACGATATACATTATGCAAGAAAGCTCGGTACAACTGGGCGATGGACCTGGCGAGGAAACCATCGAGCGAAGGGAAAGTACCAAGAGTAGGAGGTCACAAATATCTCAAATACGCTTGCAACGGAAAAGTAAAACTGGGTCTATGGCCTCTGGCCGGTTCGTCGGACCTATTACGGACTATCCTACTGTATTGGTTGATCGGGATGGTATCGAAATGGATGATTTGGAATCAATTGCTGGAGACCAGCAGGACCTCCCGGAAGAAATGGAGATGATGGCGGAACAGGTAGGACAAACGTTTGATTTACCTTTCTTTTCCTTCAGATTTCCATGTCTCCAGTTGTGCAGTAATGCTTGCTTGATGCTCCTTATACACACATATACACACTATAACACACAAACACACACGCACGCCGTATGAAACATATACACACTATACAATACTCGTGCACGCACACTATACAGACAATATTATATACACACGTGTAGGCATACACGTACATACGGACAAACATACGTACACACACGAACACAAAAACACACGCACACTTACACAAACACGCACGTATATACACACACGCACACACACACATATATATATATATATATATATAGTAGTGTGTGTGTGTGTGTGTGTGT
>NW_014033214.1:0-1451 GCF_001186125.1 Sphaeroforma arctica JP610
CATGACCTCGACACGCTAACTTGTACGCTTAATGCATTTACAGTCATGCTGGAGACGAATGATATCGCTCCCCAGCAATGGATCTCTGCCTTAATGCAGACATTTGACCTTATAGGTACCAGATATCTGATCCTGCAGCGACACCAGCATAAGCTAGACACTTGTCGTGACTGGCCAGCTGTGTGTTGGTTGGTCACATCCTTGTTAAGTAAGGATATGCGTAGCCCTGGGCTGAGTTCAATTTCAAATGAACAAGCCGAGAACACGCCCATTTTAGTTGTGTTCTGGAGTTAGACGCTGACCTGAAACGTCCCGATATAACAAAGGACAAGGCACAGCGATGGTACGAATTCCTGGTTATGCACGTGTTCTGTAAGAACATAGGGAATAACGACCGTGAGAGTCTGTACACCGAGTTGCGATGTAAACACGCGACTGAGGCTCGAGACAAGGGACATGAAACAAAGTTCCATCTATCCCGACTTACATGTGAACAGTTTTATGATACTGTATCCACTCTTTTTCCCGCACATTGAGTAAAATCGAAGGGGGGAGCGGCTGTTAAGAAGCCGCGGGAGCTCACCGATCACGGGTACCTATCCAGGCAGACCTCAAACGAGAGTCCCCAACATACACGTGCTCGCGAATCCACTTTCACAACGCGACCCAATAAACGGGCACGAGCAGGAGCGAAGGACATGGAACCTCCATTTAAAGAGATTAAGAAATATGCCGACGACCAGTGTGGGTATGACATGTACCCGTTAATCCCTAACGGTTATTGGAATGATAGACATGCATCCACCTGTACACACTTGTTTACAAGGTGTGACAAGTGTGAGAAGACCAATGGTTATCACACCAAGTCTTGTGACCGAAAGCCCAACATTAAGTTGGAGTGACGGTACTACCAGGTACAATCATTACACAGACAATACAACGACTCTTTAGATGAGCGTGTAATAATCCCTGTATATTGCAATGGAAATAAAATCCTTGCGTTGATTGACCATGGTTCAGAAATACCATGTATATCCGATCGCTTTGCATTAATGAAAGATATCGAAAGGAGAACACAAACAACTCACCTCATTTTAGCTGATGATAAAACTGCTAAGTGTGATACCATGGCCACAGATGTTAAAATCTCCCTGGCCGATGATAGGAGTATCACTACCCAAGCTGTGATAGTTAAGATGTCACGGAAGTACGACATTATAGTCGGAATGAGCGATTTACTCACTCTAGGTATAACCGTAACTGGTCTACCAACTAACATAGATCCATTAAAGGATCAATCAGACGATAACTGTCTGAATCCATATAAGCCCCCGTCAGACACAGTCAAGGCATCAATACCTGACTTTGCGGACAAAATCATGGATCTGATTCTTGTTAATAAGAAAATAAAGATCACAGATTGGGCAAAATTCCGCTTTAATGACGTATAT
>NW_014033213.1:0-1451 GCF_001186125.1 Sphaeroforma arctica JP610
TATATATATGTGTGTGTGTGCGTGTGTGTGCGTGTGTGTGTTTGTGTGTGTGTGTGTTTGTGAATGTATGAGTATGTGTGTGTGTGGTGTGTGTATATAAATGTATATCTCTACGTATGTAAGTATATATCCTTGTACGTATGTATGTATGGGTATGTATTTGTATATATATACAGATATATATTTATATATTTATGTGTATATGTATGTATATATATATATATATAAGTATATATATTATATATATATGTATATATGTATGTAATGTACATCTCTATAAATTTAAATGTTCAAATACGGATACATAAGTATATGTATATGTAATTGCATATGTTTATATATATATATGAATATATATGTATATATATATATTTGTATATATGTATATGTATTTATATGTAAATGTATATATATACATACATATTCATGTATATATATATATATATATATATATATGTACTTGTGTACTTATGTATCTTTATTACTATTTTTCATTTTATATGTATCTATGTATGTGTGTATGTTTCTATGTATTTGTGTGGATATCTATCTTTCTACCAATGTATGTATGCATGTATTTATGTATGTGTGTATTTGCTTACCACATAAGTCGCGTTGCCAGCTACACTTGTTTACTTACCGCACAAGTCGTGTTGCCAGACTACACTTGTTTATTTACCACACAAGTCGCGTTGCCAGGCTAAACTTGTTCACTTACCACACTAGTCGCGTTGCCATGCTACACCTGATTACCTACCACATATCTCGACATCCGTCCACACAGGGTTATGCGTGTGTCGATGCTCGAGCCGAGCGCAGCAGCGACATATCTGGGTTGTCGGTTCCCTATGGCGACTTTGATGAGTGTGACAATGTCGACCATCTAGCTATTGCCGGACCTGGACCTAGTATCAGACAACACGGCACACTGAGTATTGCAAAGGTCTGTTGTCGTGGATATGTAGATGGGCGCATGATTTGGGATGTATTGCAGCCCGCCGAGGATATACATTCTGTATACATATATGTGCATTCTGTGTTTAGTATTATCTAGATATATTTCCTGGAATGTTCTATAATATGCGAACTCGGTATTATAGTGCACCTTACCCTATCTTCACACACTTTTGGTCCGGCTTCACTTGTAACTCGTATAACCTGATATTTGTATATTGATCAAACAATGCGTAAGTGTAGGTTTAATGAGTGATATCAACACAATGTGTACACAACTATATTTTATATGAAATTAAAATTACATATATATATATATATATGTGTGTGTCTGTATATCTGTCTATATATATATATATATATATAGTCTATATATAGTATATGTATATAGTGCTATATATATATATATTATTTATTATATATATATATATATATATATATATATATTATGTTGTATGTATGTATATATCGANTTATACACTCTATATATATATATA
>NW_014033212.1:0-1451 GCF_001186125.1 Sphaeroforma arctica JP610
GTGCGACCGACAATCTTCACAGAAACTAGACATCTAATCCCGAAAGCAAGTACCGGTGTAGGTGCCCAATACACATGAGATGCATACATACATAGAAGAATCACTCGTTAATTGTCCATGGTGACACACCTTGTCCGAGTATCACCACTTTGATATCGTCAAATGTACACACTCGCGTCCATTCGTAGATCTGGTTGGCAGGGGGGTACACCTTTTTCTTGGCCGCCTTCTCCGCTGCGAGATATGTCTTGAGCTGCAAGATATGAATTAAATATAATCGGCTCAACTTAATCAAACAGAGAAGATGGGTCGTTATTCAGGCGCGTTTCTCGGCCATTTTTTTTCAGCAGTGCGTAGGATCCGGATCGATACGCTGTGGTGAAACGCCGTACATACCGAACTTCCGCCTGATACACAATGCACTAGATACAACGTCCGTCCTATTAGTTTAAACCCTAAACCCTGTCCTATCCGCTTAAATCCTCAACCATATTTTCTCAGTTTAAACTCTAAACCCTGTCCTATCAGTTTAAACTCTAAACCCTTTCTTATCAGTTTAATCCTTGAACCCTGTCCTATCCGTTTAAACCCCAAACCCTATCTTATTCGTTTCAACCCTAAACCCTGTCCTATCAGTTTAAACCCTAAATCCTGACCTATCAGTTTAAACCCTAAACCCTGTCTGGCAACGAACGGCACATCACATACGGTTTTGAAATAACTCTTCTCAAACTCAGCACTCAGTACTCTCAGCCAGGTCTCTCCAATCGCGTCTTCTAGGCAGTCGGTGGTACCGTCCGCTATGGCAACCACTTTGTCGTCTGTTGCTAAGTGTGCGTCTCTGTCCTTGGCGGCCTCGTTCGTGGGTTCCGCATGTTTCGATGCAACTGCTTTAAGTTTGATATAAACGTGTACCCATTTAATCAGCCTATATCACTTGATCGCCGAGTATCAATTAACGGATATAAATTAAACGGGTGACTGTGTACCATTCCCATGACTTCGTATCAACCTAATAGGTATATATCTGTCTGCTACACGCGCCAATCTATAGAAGTAGGTTTTAGAATCGTGTACTTCTATAAACACTAACAATTGAGTGCTCGTGCGTTGTTTGTCGTGTGGGTATGCACAGAGCAATCCGCATGAGCTATCGCTCTATAAACTAAGCTGTTGTCGCATGCGCAGTACGATAGATTTTAGCTAATTGTTTTCTCGAGCAGCTGATTAACACCAATCGTTCGACTTGCGGTACGTGCACTGCAATACAATTTGCTCAATTTGATAAGCACAAACAGACATTTCTATATATTATATATATATATATATATATATATATATATATATTCATATATATATATATATATATATAATACTTGTATATGTGTATATATATTTATATTTATATATATACATATATATATATAATTATATATGTGCATATTTATAAT
>NW_014033211.1:0-1450 GCF_001186125.1 Sphaeroforma arctica JP610
TGTGTGTGTGTGTGTGTGTGTGTGTGTGTGTGTGTGTGTGTATGTGTGTGTGTGTGTTCTAACTGTGCACACACACCTGTCCTTGAGTGGCTGTAGGTAGCTTATCCATTCCTCCATATCTCCGGCCGTTTCGGCCGCCAATTGATAGATACTCTGTGACGTAATCAGTGCAAAACTGTTGGCGACTGTATCGTCAATCACACGCCCACACGTCACGATGTCGCTGGAGTTGGATTTTCAGTGTTGAGAGGAGTAGTGAATGAAAACTTTATTTTATATTTGAAAAATATCTTGAATTATGCATATACTGAACTTAACGCTCTAAATACGACGTATATTATACATATATATATAATATATATAAATTACAATATATATATATATATATATATAAATATGTGTGTGTGTGTATATATATATAAATGTGTTGGACGCACAGTGAGACTCGCCAGCTGAATATGCGGATATAGAGTATAAAACAATCTGTACAAATAGTATTCAAATAATATTCAAATCAATATCACTATGTTTTACCATACCGAATATCAATGAAGTCTCCATCATGGTGCATTGATTGCTCGCCTGTGTCAATATCTGCAGAAGTAACATATAAGAACTGAGAAACCCTAAACCCTAAACCCTAAAACCCTAAGGGCATGTGATAGAAAACCCCTTAGAAACGTTGGTATACCAAGACGAAGTATGGTCATACGCAAGTGCTGCTAAGTTGGATTGGTAGGCGCTTAGAACACGAAGACTATATGCCCACACGCACCATACCAGACCATCCACATTACCTATGCATCTAGCACAATATTCCTCACACTCCATAATAGCACACCCAAGACGCCCACACTACCAGTAACCCTTGTGCTCTGTCTACGTAGCTCCGCAGGCCTGAACCCTAAACCCTGAGAAACCCTACACCTGAACCCTAAACCCTACAGCAATCCTGTCCCACCCTACACTCTAAAACCCTACCCCTCTAAACTCCAAACTCTAAACCCTAGAACAACCCTACCAAGATCGTCCACACTGCCAATGCCCTTTGCCGCATTGACCGCCTCCAACACCTTCATCCACGTCACCCGTGCTTCACTCGACGCGCATGCAAAGTCTGTGCGGCCCTCTTTATTGGTCAGTCGGAAGGTGTGCATCTTTTTGTTGTCCACCAGGTCCTCGATTTCGGTCTGAGGTGCACAAGTCAGGTGCAAAGCAAGACAAAAAGAAGAGCTCAGATCAGATGTTCCATAATTCATTGGCCAATGATATATAGACTAGACCGGTCACGTATTGCAAGTATTTCAATCAGAACAAAATGGGACAATGCATACAGGGATTATACTGGTTTGAAAATAATCAGCGTTGAGATTCTAAACTCTCTTGTAAACAGCTTGTATGTCTTATATATAAATCAATACTATGTTTCCAAAGTAGAGGAGTGAGGTAA
>NW_014033210.1:0-1450 GCF_001186125.1 Sphaeroforma arctica JP610
TATAAGACACGCAGAGTGTATACACTACTTGTTTATGTATACCACGCAGAGTGTATACACTACTTGTTTCTATAAGACACGCAGAGTGTATACACTACTTGTCGCTGTAACTGTGTTCTTCGTTCACCAACCAATCAGGCCGGACGACATCCCACACTGCCGTAACGCTTTGCTTTATTACTCGTCTGTATCTGCCTACGCTGCACACTCTACGAGAGAGTGTGGGGTTCCCTACGAGAGAGTGTGGGGTTCCCTGCGAGCGAGTGCGGGGTTCCCTTCGAGAGCATGCGGGGTTCCCTTCGAGAGCATGCGGGGTTTACAGTTTACAGGCGGCGGGACTTCTTCTTTCTGCAGCCGTTGTGGGGGGGTGAGGTTATGTCTTCAATCGCCACTACATTCAAACCACCCTGCAGGTGAAGAACGGACAGGCGAGTCAGCAACAGCGTCAATCAACGTATGGCAAGGCAACTCGTGTCTGCTGCGTGTGTAGTAATAGGCCCAGTAAAAGGCACTTTCCGTACCGACAGATTCAGTGTGCACTACAGAACTATGCCAAGAGTATATCTAGTGATGAACTATGCCAAAAGTGTATCTAGTGATGAACTATGCCAAGAGTATATCTAGTGATGAACTATACCAAGAGTATATCTAGTGATGAACTATGCCAAGAGTATATCTAGTGATGAACTATGCCAAGAGTATATCTAGTGATGGGCCGCTCAGGTACGCGTGCACTCAGAACTTGTAACGACTATGTCTCTTGAGAGACGACTGATATATACTTTGGGATATACACGCCTGGACTCATGCACCAATGTGTGAACGTGTGTGTACAGCATCTATGGGCGTGAGAGTGAGGTCAACTCTCGAACACACCCTCGCCCAAAACATACCCATACACGCCTTAACGGAGACACATGTGCACACACACTGAAACGCAAGCAATGGAAAGCACAACACACGGATACACCGTATCTAGCACTACTGGTACCTAACCTTGTGAACACGTGGGTGCACCATGCACCACTATGCTTCTAATTATATGCTGTACCCTGTATACACTGATATTAACTGCACAGCAAGATATTAGTACATCACCAGTTGCCTTGACTAGCAAAAGAGTTCACACGCGTGTAAAGGGGCGGGAAATAATGCATACACCCAAGACCAAGGCCAGCATATACAAAAGTACACCCGAGAACGGTTAGTGAACATCTTATACCAGATGAACGTCAGTATATTAAAAGTACACCCGAGAACGGTTAGTGAACGGCTTACACCAGTGTATGTAGGATAGTATATTAAAAGTACACCCGAGAACGGATAGCGAACGGCTTATACCAGAGTGTATGTAGGATAGTATATTAAAAGTACACTCGAAACGGTTAGTGAACGGCTTATACCAGAGTGTATGTAGGATAGTATATTAAAAGTACACCCGAGAACGGTT
>NW_014033209.1:0-1448 GCF_001186125.1 Sphaeroforma arctica JP610
AACATATATAGAAATATATAAATATATATATATATAAATATATATATATATATATATAGCTAAATTGTGCCAAAATAATTAGAAACGCTACCTTCCCATGAGCCGCTTTATGATGTCCTTTACTTCGTCGGCGAAACGAGGAGGCGGGTCTGTCAAGATGAACCTCTTAAAATACTCTCCCATGTACCAGCTGTCCAGTTTGTCATCAATGGGCTCACGAAGGTCGAATCTACGAGGCAAAAGTCCACAATTAACACAAAGCTAAAAGTATTCTAGATGAAAAGATCTGCACAATTCTGGTCCTCCAATAACTCCTTAGCTAAACGGGTATAAATTGAACGTTTCAATGGATTAAACGGTTGGTTGAATAGTCTGGCTACACAAGGTTCGTGCAGGAGCAAAGGTCGACTATGATGACTTACCCTTCTCCCATCAAGCGCATGATGTCATTGGGATCTTTGATCGAGCAGTCCACTTTTTTGGCCTTGGGCTCGCCATTGTCATCTATGTTACTGAGGGTAGGCATAGCATCCATGTCTATTAGGACCACCTGCATAGCCGTAGATGAGTTGAGTGAGAAAACTTGTGGATACAACTGTACCATAAAGCCCACCCACTCTAAACCCTAAAACCTTAGAAACCTAGAACCCTTTTACCACAAGTTATCTTGTTCATTAAAACTGGTATGGCCCAGTTTTCTGACCCCGAGGGACTTGTCCTGCGGCAGTCCAAAGGTCTACCGAGTACTCGATGCGTTCCGGCCCTCACGAACACTATGGCGTAGCGCATCAGGGCTGAGAAAGCTATACTAGACTGCTCACACCACACAGTGTCCGATGATGAAGCAAAACGCCCTATGCGCTCACATTAACAGTACGGCAGAGATACAAAAAATAGTAGACAGCCCTACCATCGACTTGCAAGATTCTTTTTTGCCATTGCAATACAAAATGCCAGGTTTAAACGAGATTGAAAGAGTAAGTCCAGGCATCTCCTGCATGAAATACGTTGGTCCATTCATGTGACTCACTTACAACGGCCCTGACATATACAATGCAGTACTATAAAAGTCCCGAAATGGTCACTCGCACTTATCCCCAACCCAGTTCGATACAATGCTGGCACAAACGTCATTATTTTTCTATACCTAAACAGTCACCTAAATACATTGTTGTGCCATACCTCTAGGTTGGAGGTCACCATGACATTCGACGGCTTGTGGTCACAGTACACCATAGATGCGTTCTTGAAATTGGGATAGGCCACTTCCTGATGTAGTTCCGCCAGAGCGTGTGCGTAATCGATGGCCACAGCAAGCTACAGGATTTAGATAGATGCACTGCAATAAGTTATTTATTCTACATAAATGAGTGTACAACTAAATGCATTATAGATATATCATTATATGCATATATCTTTATACATACATAAATATATATATATATATA
>NW_014033208.1:0-1448 GCF_001186125.1 Sphaeroforma arctica JP610
TATATATGTGTGTGTGTGTGTGTGTGTGCGTATGTACATGTGTGTGAGTTCATTTTTTGTGTGTGTTGTGCGTGCGTGTAGAGACTCTATTTAACCGCCTGGCCACGGATTCGAAGCAAACTTGTACCGACACCAACTTTACTATGCCAGTGAAACTTTAGTATAGGAAATGTTGTTATTCCAATATGTATGTGTACTGATAATACTCTACAGTGACAGACACTCAAGTATATCAACCTGTTTCTTGGGCCTTTTGAACTGACTGCTATGCCATTTGTCCGTGGGGTTGAGATTATGTGTACTGATAATACTCTACAACGACAGACACTCAAATATATTAACCTGTTTCTTGGGCCTTTTGAACTGACTGCTATGCCATTTGTCCGTGGGGTTGAGATTCCTCAACTTTTCGTAGTTGCCCTTTCCATCTTTCATCTTGTTCTCTTTCGGCCTCCTCTGAGGAACGGCGCTTCTGTCAAAATCCGGTAGTCCGTTCATTGTGTCTGTGTATGTGTAAACGTGTATGATGTTGTATGTATCACGGGTGTTTGAAAACAGTGTCTGACTGCCCCAATATTTATCACTATGACAACAATCAAAAATTAAAAATTATCACAAAACGTGCAATAAATATCGTTTGTGCGAATAGCTTTTATGTGTTTATTTTTATTTGACTCACTATATATGTAATACGCGACACCACACTATATACAAAAAAGAATAGGTATGAAATGGCCAGAGGGCGATGAGATATTTGGATCTCTACGGTAAGTTGTGGCTACACATCACAGTGCTACGATAACTCGTGGAGATAGACATACTGCAGATGAATAGGAATGATTTGAAATTTTGAACTTGGTTATTGACATTGAACATCGGCGTCTAGTACACACCATTTGATATACGTAATTTGGAAGTGTATACTGTTAACGTTGTGCGCTTGTACAGATGAGGCGCATATGATTAGTTGTTAGTGAGTTGGCTTGGGTTGCTATAGTATAGTCAACATGAGGTAGCAGCACGAGAGTGAGTAATTGTGCCATAGTTTAGCATGGTGTAGTATTCGAGAAGCCTGGAGTGGCAGTGTTTCTGGTTCGGCGTCACACCTCGAATCTCAGGTGGGCAATCATAACTGAAATCCGATGAACCTTTCGATACCTGTGCATATGGCCTGATATGTAGATAGATCGAGTAGCACAGCCTGTAGCAACTGTTGTAGCGGAGTACTCTCGCACACACACGAAAGGATATTAGGCGCAGCGATATGGCCTAATTCACTTAATCTTACAATCAATCATTGTCCGACCACAGTTGAGTATACTTCTCGAAATCGATGCTCAGTACAGAAGACCTGCACTTTACGTGTATCGATCAGTAGCCAGCCACCTATTAAATTAGACTATATATATATATATATATATATATGTGTGTGTGTGTGTGTGTGTGTG
>NW_014033207.1:0-1448 GCF_001186125.1 Sphaeroforma arctica JP610
ACTGTCCCTTGGGTATCTGCTCGTGTATTTTCGTGTATGAATGATGTGTTATCATGTATACAGTAAATGCAGATGCGCTTCAGCTCATGATATATCAAGAATAGCTGCAACGTCGTTGTTGTTGTTAGCTTGCTGGCATATATTACGTATAAGTTCATTGCAAGTATATTGGCCTTATGCACTGGAGTGCTGGCAAAACGAGCTAACACATATTCACGTTTTGAAGGCAATAGTCACTATGGCACTCATCCACACACATAGTAAATCCGTTCATACGCATACACCGTCGTACCCCATCATGCACATGACTAACCGACAGGCATCCACACATGGGCACATATACGCTTATGCTCAACTAACCAGGTGTGTATAGGTCAGGCAGTCAAATATTTCGGTATGAATGCTCGATTGTGACTTAATTTTGTGTGCTGAGCGGGTAAGAAACGAACGTATTCTGTGCTTGCCGGTGTGCCTGTACCCGGCATTGTGAACCTATTTGTCACATGCATTTGTTTGTACAGGCATTCGCCTAAAGCTTACCACCTGTACAGCATCACATATGCATATGCGTGTTCCATTGTGTGTTCTGTTTTGCATACTCCGTAGCTGATTCCATGTCTATTGCACCTTGTAGTTTGGATTGCTTCCGGGAAGAGTTCAAGGGCAGCTACGGTAGCGCCCACAAAGACACTATCATAGACTACCGGGACATACACTGCTGGCGAGGGGAGGAGAACGGCGTGATGGTGGAGTACGGACGCGGCGATACCATAGACCATTACGAAGTAAGTGGTCCTTACCCTGTAGCTGCACCACACATGTGTGTATTGGTGCATGGGTGAATGGTGCCTGTGCTGTATATACACACACCTTCGTACTATATTGAGCTTGATATGTGTTGTATGTCCATGTCGATGGGCTCTTGTTTGCCTAGGTAGTCACGTGCTGTGTTCAGTTTAATACGTTGTTGCGAGTCTGGCATGTCATGTGGGATGGTCCACACGTTTGCTGGCTACACACAATCGCATTTGTATCTTATGCCTAGTCATGGTCACGATAACGCTACACTATACAATGAAAGTGTCTATCGCACCTGTCATCTCGCCTCCTCATGCATGTATGGGAAAGTTGCAAATGCTATCGCAACTAGTCCGTATATGCGTGTATTTCACTGGCTGTGGTTATCAGTAGCGCCTTATTGGTCTATGTAGTATATATTTTTACATACGTCTATTTGTTACAGTTGTACGTATACCCAAACTCTGTAGCGTATATGTTTGTGTATTCAGCAAGTATAAATACATATATATATATATATATATATATATTAATATACATGCATGCATGCATGCATGTATGTATGTATGTATGTATGCACGTACGTACGTACATTTTTATGTATATATGTATGCATGCATGCATGTATGTATGTATGTATTTATATATAT
>NW_014033206.1:0-1448 GCF_001186125.1 Sphaeroforma arctica JP610
GAGAGGTAGCCAATTCTCTGCTCGGGTTAGTAACCTGACCCTGCCCTGAGGCTCGGGTTGCGGGTGGTCTATAGGCTGGTTGTGTGTCTCGTGATGCCCGGTTGTTGTCATACGAACGCGTC
This sequence comes from Sphaeroforma arctica JP610, assembly GCF_001186125.1. Taxonomy (NCBI): domain Eukaryota; class Ichthyosporea; order Ichthyophonida; genus Sphaeroforma; species Sphaeroforma arctica. Next base: position 123 of record NW_014033206.1, read on the forward strand.
CTGCCCTCCGCACCTCCTGGTGGAACTACCCGGAAATGATGAGAGCGTGGAATATGACGCGCCCCTGGTGGAGCTTGTGCCTGACATCCAGCGCATGTAGTAGGTGCTGTCGGTTGTGGTCGCTGTGCCCAGTTTGGTGCCTGCTGTCGCGTCGTCTGCGGGTTGGGGCGGCTATTGGTATAGTCACGAGCCCCATTCCTCTGTGATCCGTCGCGATTTTTACGGTTTTGTATACGTGCCGTAGTGCGTTGCTGCGCGTCCTGGATGTCGGGACTTAACAACTGGATAAGCTCGTGCGTCTTCATCAACTGCCATTTGGGATGCAACTGTAAAGTGCGTTCGTACGTACGGCCGTTGAGAGCCTCCACTAACAGTTGAACTATGCAATGGTTTAGTAGGTTCTGCCGAATATCTGTATCCGTCTGGCACCGTTCACGTGCCCTCCTATGGTTCTCCATCAGCTGTGTCATCTGTTCCATAATAGGAATGTGCATATTACGAATGTGACCCTTGGCAAGCTTGCAAAATGCGGGATCCACAGTGGCTTGCGTCTCGTGGGAGCAGATCTGTTCGATTAGTAGTTGTGGGGTCTACATCTTCAATTGTTCAGAGTTGTCGCGTATGTAGTAAGATAACACCTTGTGAAACCATGTGAGGCTCCAACTTTCGTCTAACCCTGCCATCTGCGCATTCTTAAAAGCCTCCAGTAGAGCCCCTCTCGTATCCCGTTCCATGATATCATGGAGGTGATATCTGTTCGAAGGCCAGTCCGGCCATGTCCGTGGTGATGGTACTGGACGTTTCTCCACTGGTCGGGCCTCTAGCGTGGCTCAGATTGTCTCAATCACACCCCTAAGGGCTTCAGCCCGAGCCGTGTTGTCATCCTCTATAGCTTGACATAATTCGTCGCTCAAGTGTAGTATACTTGCGTGCAACACCTGGCGGCTCTTTTCAATACTCGCCGGTGTAGGAGGAGGTGTAGGCATCGTTGTCTCCGCTGGCTTCGAAGATTGTTCTTGCCCACTCGCCGTTGGTGTGCATAATGTGGTCTCCGTACGTCGAGGGGTCTGTACATACTCACTAGCGGATTCCTTCTCGAATAACTGACGTTGTTGGTGTTGGCGATATGTCGAACTCATCTGGTCTTGTTTAGTCTTGAGTGCCTCCTGCCCGTGTGGGTTCCGTTTGGCCAACACTTGCTCGCGTACCAACTCCTGGAATGATGGCGCTGCCTCCCTGGATGACAGTGTCTCTTCCTCCTCAGAGGGTTGCCCTTCCTGTAGAAAAATCATATTGTCAAAGGTGAATGATGTTTAAGTGTTGGAC
>NW_014033205.1:0-1448 GCF_001186125.1 Sphaeroforma arctica JP610
TTTACTTTATTTGTCAAGAGCCGACTAGATAGTGACGTATTGTTAGAACATCGTGTACTGAATCCAACATATACCGTGGTTATGAGAAAATAATGCAATGGTGCAATATATTCACGCATTACAGTCTTTGAAAGCCTCAATACCCATGTATAGTCACCCTGGTTCTATTTATGTACATTGTGTGCAATGAACACTCATCGATACAATCATGCAAGTACTTGATGTACACCATCAAAGGGGGTACGTACTGTAATCCAGGTAGTGAATGACTTTTTATAAAGTGTGAAGATAATCCGACAAGGCTATCAAGTGGTGTAAGTATGTATAGCAAGCAAGCTTGTATATCGTGTTCATTAATGATTTATGTGTTCATCGCTATTCGCTGATATGTATATGTATATTTACTGATAGTCACAGCGGGGTAAAACAACGATACACACAATTCGATTTTTTTAGGGGACCTGATTATGTACTTGTGAAATATCCGAACGGACCCCTTTTTTTTATCTTTTAGGACATAGCCCACGCAAGTCATGACCCAGAAAGTTAATTTGGGACAGTGCCTGACTGCTGCGTGCCTGACTGCTCAGTGCCGAGTGCCTGTCAATGTCATCCATGACGAGTCATGACTCATGAGCATACTTTTGATATCAGTGGGATAATCAGCGCCATCACATCACAGGTGAAACGGTAGGATAGATATAGTGTGTATTTATATCTGTTGTAACTGTATATTAATATTACAAGAGCACTTGGATTACCAGCCCAGCACGGTGTTTAGAAAGTGGAGTGTTTTAGATACGGCTTGTCCTATCGAGCAAACAAACCTATATATATTGTAAGGGCACACGAAAGACACACGAAAGACCCACGAAAGGCACACAAAAGGCACACGACACTTGTTATACCATCAGAAGAGTTAGAACACCTCGCCTATTGTCTTCATACATACATACGCCTTTTTCCCTTGGAGCCCTGGGAACTCTCCCACTACGTACCAGTGGGTTGTAAGCAATAGGAATAGGAGGGTATAGAGCACCACATTCAATACTGGGCCACTCGTGACATGCCATACTATACACACCATTAACATGACCGAGGTGAACGATGATTTGCTTCCAACCACGTTCAGCACAGTTGAAGACGCTGTGCGTTATTGGAAGGGACTACACGATGAGGTGGAGAGTGAGTATGCCGAATACAAGGAGACCAGTGCTGAGTATGAGCATGAGTTGGAGATAGAGATGAGACAGTTGGAGGATAAGCTCAAAGAGGCCCATCGCATCAGACAGAAGGAGTTGAACGAGGCGGAGAAGCTCAGGGTAGGCTGTATCTAATATTTTTGTTGTTTAAGCCGTGATTTTTTAGATACTACTGTATATGTTGTTTCAAGTCTTGAAAACATGGCTTCATGGCTTATAGCATTGGTACAAATGCATACACACTGA
>NW_014033203.1:0-1448 GCF_001186125.1 Sphaeroforma arctica JP610
TATATATATATATATATATATATATATATATATATATATATATATGTATATATATATATATATATATATGTAAGTATGTATGTATGTATATATGTATATGTATATATATATATATATCTACGCGGACCCAGGCCATCTCCCCACCTTCTTTTCGAAGTGATGTTCAGGTATGAATGTCTGAAGCAATTGCATAAATCCAAAGCTAGAGCCGACCTGCAACGCCCCCGACGCTCGCCGTCGTGCTTGCATACACGACTCTAACTTATAATCACTGTCAAAGTTCGGTACTTTTGCCGGTCTCCCCTGCAGATAAAACGACACAGGAGAGACCCGTGCGAGAGTGAGAGGATGATTCAGCGATACCCCAGCGTTCCTTCTTACACGCCCCCGAGAGAAGCAAAGGTAACTTTACGCATAAGGCATACATATATGTACATATGTATATATGTACTGTACGTATGCTTGTATGTAAGTATGTATACGTATGTATGTATGTATGTACCTATACACCTGTCCCGTGAAAGAAAAATTGCAACGCTGACGAGTTTGGCTTGCTGGTCACTTTTGTCACCAAACGTTCTATACCAGATGTACTACCACTCTCACCCGCCCCAGCCTTCCCGCTGCAACTGATTGCTCTCCACTGCAACTTGTTGACCAGATCTATTTTTATACATCTATTTATAGACATATATTTATAGAATTGTATCCCACTGAGCCACAACAGTCCTACCTCCCTGCCACCAAGGTCAGTGGACAGTCATCCCCGCCACTTCCAATAGCCCACCCCGTACCCAGGCGCCACTGAGATTATCGCGTTTACGATGTGCGAGAGTGTGAATACCGAAACTGAGTATTAAGTGTGTGGGGATTACTGAATGATCAAGCCATCTCGCATAGGTACTGTGTGGGGCGTTTGCAGATACTACCAACACCCCAGGACGATAGAACAGGCCTGTCGAGTAAATGGCACGTATAAAGCCATACTGCGACCAGTGCTTGAGTGCGTACATGTGATATATACGGCGCACCAATCAGCTGCCCCGCTCTTTGTCAATCGGATGTTCATGGCCCTGAACATCAGGTGTGCTACAAATAAACATTGTTCGCCAGTATTGGTTCCTTAGGCACCCTCGCGATACGTGTCATATATCCACGCTGGGGTACACACATTGTCCGCCCGTCGCTATGGCAACCAGGGATGGATACCACTCCTCCAGTGTCTTGTCTTGTACTTTCATCCCTCCTACAATAGCTCGCATCCAGCCGCACGCTACCGAACTAAGTACCACTAGTCAAGGATTTTATTTATCAGTCCGTGCATCCGCCAAGAAATAATCAATCGAAAACCTGGAAGAAGACTTTATATATACATTCATATATAAATACATACATAAATATATACATGCATACATAAATACATACATACATACATACATACATACATA
>NW_014033202.1:0-1447 GCF_001186125.1 Sphaeroforma arctica JP610
GCATATATAAACATATATATTTATACGACTTTCAATACCGACTATTATGATAGTTAGTATGATATCAACGAAATTGGGCTTAGCTTCGGGTTGTTTCGCGATGAGTGTTGTGGTTTGGGTGTAACACTGTGTTTTGTCAGATAAACGATCACGATGGTTCATATATATACATACAATTCGATGTTGTTGTCTCACATTCTCCACTCAGTCACTCCGGCACAAGTTCGCATGCCCTTACCATTGCGCACATATGCAATTGCTCGGCGCGTGTGCTCAGAGTGATTTTCTTCGTTTGGCTTTTCTCCACAGTATCCAAGAACCAACCCAATGCTAAAGCGAACACGCAAAGAGCTTCCGCTCCTACGCCAAAGGCACCCGCGCCTGCGGCAAAGGCACCCGCGCCTGCGGCTACCAAATCAACGGGGTCTAAGAAAGTCACCAATCCGTATGCCCTGGGCCCGAATCCGGATGAGTCATGGCAGGTAGGTGCAGTGCCTTGCCTGTTGTGTTGTTGAAGTGAGAACGTTTTTGTAGAATGTTAGATGTTAGTCTATATTTTTGACCCAAATACGTATTCGCCGTACGTATTCTAGAGCTGCGAGTTACAATTCGAAGGCACATCTAGGGTAGTCACATCTCCATGCATTTCTCGAGTATATTATGCCTACAATATACGTTGGAACGTACAATACGTAGGGGGAGTCACATGTCCATGCATTTCACGAGTATAATACGCCTACAATATACGTTGGAACGTACACTACGTAGGCACATCTAGGGTAGTCACATCTCCATGCATTTCTCGAGTATAATACGCCTACAATATACGTTGGAACGGGGAACGGCTTATCTCACGCGATGACTCTCTCCTTTTGCTGATGCAGCCATCCGCCTTCAAACGCAAGCCCACAGTGTACGAACTGATGGACCGACACTTCACGAGCCGTCACCATGACTACGCACACCCCGGCAAGACCCACAAGCTCATGGAAGCTATCATCCACCACCTACACGACACCAAGATCGACCTCAGTGTGCATATCATGCCAGAAGAAGTCATCCAGCCGCACGACTGTGTCATGCGCAAAGACAGCCGCGGCAGGAGGCGCAAGCTGTGCACAACCACACCCACACGCACTCAAAGCAAACACAGATCACTACCCAAGGACGGGCACTCGGCACACCAAGGAGGTCATCGAGTTCCCCCTTTGCCGCTTGACCTTGTCACGTTGTATTGCATGGTTAGTATCAAGGGCGGGGCAGAGGCTGTCAACGGCGTAGAGGATGACAAGGGCTGGGCGGAGATATTGGATGTCATGATCGATAGGTGTGTGTGTGTGCGTGCGGGTGTGTGTGCGCGCGCGTGTGGGTTGGTGTGTGTGTGTGTGTGTGTGTGTGTGCGTGTGCGTGTGTGTGCGTGCGTGTGCGTGTGTGTGTGCGTGTGCGT
>NW_014033201.1:0-1447 GCF_001186125.1 Sphaeroforma arctica JP610
CATGTATATATAGATGTATAAGTATTTACTACGTGTATATGTATATATATATATATGTATGTATATATATATATGTATGTGTATATATATATGTGTATACATACATACATATATACATATATATATATATATATATATATATATATTTATGTGTGTGTGTGTGTGTACAATACCGTATACACAAATAGGGGTTACATTAATACGAATATATATGTCTATCTGTACATATACGTTTGCCTGAAATGATTTTGGAGTATTTCTCGTGACTTGGTCATCCTGTTCGCTTTTAAGCTAAACAAAACTGCTGTTTCACTCCTACATGTGTCTGCACACAGCATACGCACGAGCAAACCCTAACAACTCCTTTTTGCTGTCAATAATAGATATTAAAAATATCAGCCATATTTTCTTCCAACATACCATGTCATGGTGGTGCACCTGAACGTGTTCTACTTTTGTTTTCGACATATTCAGCGTGTGTTCTATCGATATTGTATAGTGGTTTGGGCTCGAATCGTGGACGTGTATATATGTTTAGACGTGAAGCTTCACCGGCAATTTCGCTATATGAATTACGCACGAGCGATACCCGTTAACTCCGTTCACTCGGCAAATTCAATGACTGCGTGTATATGCTGGCCACCAATATCCGGCAAGATATGTGGATAATCGATTAGATGAATATTTAATTAGATGGCGACTGTTAGATATCTAATTCTATATGACTGATACTCTCTCTAGGGTGTATTTACTGATACCACGTAACCTACAAAATTAGCCAATGAACATCCGAAAAATTTGTAACAGACAATAATAACACGCTCATTTACTAACAAATAAAATAAAGACAAATATAGACTATAGTCTGAGGAAGGCTATCTATGAATATATGTAAAAATAGATCAACAACGAAAATCGTCTGTACACACTCTGGTACAGTTGCACATCACTGAGTACTGGTCGATTCTGTTCTCCGCAGGCTCCGGCCTCAGCGAGTCCGCGCCTCCGCGCCTCCGCGCCTCCGCCTCTCCCGGAATGGAACGGTTGTTTTTGTATCAAATACATTTTTTATTTTTATCTTTGCTTTTTTAAGAAAAACAACTTAAAAATTAGTGTCTTAATTTAGAAGGCTATGAAATTAGATATGTGCCTTGAATTTGCTTCAGAAGTTGTACTTTTGTAAAATAATAATAAACAAAACACCGCTAACGTCGGTGGAAATTAAAAGCTATTAAAAGAGGGGAAAATATAAATTTTTATTTTTGGGGTTTCAACTTTCGTACCCTTATTTGTTTTGCGAAAGCGCGCCCCGTGATGGTTAAACTGCAACTTCAATTCTGGTTCACGTTTGGGTCCAGATTTACAATTTCTTTTTGGTTGTTATTGGGGGTGGGGGGGGGGTGTGTTCGACTGTTCGTTTTCTTTTACGTTATTTTTTAATTTTGGG
>NW_014033200.1:0-1447 GCF_001186125.1 Sphaeroforma arctica JP610
GTCTGTATGTGTGTGTGTGTGTATATAAATTTTAATATTGATATTGACATATATATATAGATATATATAGATATATATATATATATATATATAGTATGCCTACTCTTGAATGCATTGTTGATTTTCGATAGACTTTCTATGCATTTACACAGTGCACTGAATAAAAACAAACAACCTTCTTGACGGATTAATTCATCGTATATCTCCAACAGAAATATGCCATGCATTTAAGACTAAAGTTAGATATCGTAAGACATACCTTGCTGGTACAGTTGTCCGCCCTGACTTCCTGCGTGCAAGGATGCACCTACACTGCCACTACTTGGATCTCTGGTCTGATAACCTAACTGTGCCTGTGCCTTCTGCAGGTATTGTTGTTTCTGCGACTGCATGGGATTCATATTGGAATACAGCTGTGTATTACTGCTACTTTTACGGGGTTGCTGTTGTTGTTGTTGTTGTGCCTGTGGTACGCGGTGTTGTTGATTGTATTGCTGTTGTTGTTGTTGATACAAACTGGTTTGAATGTAGTTTTGGCTTTGGTGTTGTTGGTATTGGTCATACAACTGCTGCTGCTGTCGTTGTCGATCTATATATTCCCTCTGCTGTTGTTCTTGCCGTCTGTTTTTATCATAAACACTCTGCTGTGTTTGTTCGTTCGAGCTTTGATTTCTTAACAAATTGGGATCACTAGATTTTGTACGTGACAAACTATCTAGACTACTTCCAAGTGTCTTTATATTATTCAAATCGGGTATAATCGTAGTACCTCTATTTGCAAGACCAATATTAGGGGTTATTTGGTTTCTATCAATCTTTTCTCTCAAGGCTGCAAGTCGTGCCCTTTTCTCCTCAAAGTCAGAAGAAGCTCCCGTCGCCATCATCTAATGAGCAGAACATGTGTGCACAAGTGTGTATGCACATGTATGGATGATTGTGTTTCCGAACAAGTGCACGATGTAGCAAAAACTTGGCTATCTTGGACGGTCATGAATCTCATATACTTTATCCACACTATAAATTTCTAAAAGGTAAAAGCTCTATTTATTTACATACACAGTTACACACATAAATATTTTCATGTTTGAATTCACTCTTTTTTATTATAAAAATAGTGGAAAACAACAGATGCCATGGCAACCAATCATAGACAATACCTATTTATAGTACAGAATCTCCGGATTCATAATTTCTCGTAAACATCACGAGTAATAGATAATAAAGAATATCGACGCCGACATTTGGGCAAACGACATATTTACTATACATATCGAGACGATCGAGACGATATTTTAGATATGTCGGTCGCGATATAATGTCAGTCAGGTCCGCTGGAGGCTGCATTGGTGAACATCGAATAGGTAATATACAAACCCAGGACAGGGTCAAGACACTCACTCCTAGATCAGTCCTCAGAGTCAGAGCTAATAACGCTAAAAAGGAACTA
>NW_014033199.1:0-1446 GCF_001186125.1 Sphaeroforma arctica JP610
ACACACACACACACACACACACACACACACACACACACACACACACACACACACACACACACACACACACACACACACACACACACACACACACACACACACACACACACACACACACACACACACACACACACACATATATACACATAAGATATGTGTCTATATGTATCTAAACTCACCTGTCTGATGGTGTTGAGTGCCGCCGTCTTGCAGTCGCGAACGTACGAGTCTATGTCAAACATAAACGGTGCGCTTGTGCCCAAGTTGACCACGACCACCTCCCCAGGACTACGCAGGCCAATGGCGGGATACATAGGCTGGCTCGTAATATTACTGAAAGCGATACCTGTCCAACATATCAAATTTATGATATGCATACATAGTATCTTATATCTTGATAATAAATGAGGACACTAAGCCAACGAACTCGTGATCGACAGCAAAGAATGGGTGTGGTGTTGTTGTATGACCATCTATTTTGTAAGAAGCAACTGTCACCACCTTCCCTAGACTACGCAGTCTAAAATCGCGGGGTACAGGTATTGGCCCCGTATATCACTGAAGGCGATACCTGTGAACTATAGTACAGAATACACATACATAGAACCCTAATAATAAGAGAAGATACCTAAACTCTAAACCCTAAAACCCTAAAAGATACCAGATAAACAAACTCATACGAGATATACATACATAGTACTCATACCTTGGTGAACACCGTTCTTGGTGTAGAAGACTGTGCCTTCGGCCATGTTATAGCAACAGCCGACGGTGTCCTTGTTTCCGAAAGTGGGGCCGTAGTTTTGACCCGCTCCAGAGCCCTGGGTGCAGATTTTTGAAGAAAAAAAAAGGGTCAATGTGTTGGTCAGGGTTGAGGGAAACTAATGTGCATCACACACAGGGCTGCATTGGACGGAAACCGTCATTTAGTTCGCGCATGAAATAAGCGTTGGCGTCGATTGCTCACAAAAGAGGGCAAAACTTATACACTAATACAACGCAGGTTTCGATTTCTTATTGTATTCGAAAAATACTACAAAAGCCAATTCAGAACCCGATCTCGATGATACGGATATAGTAGTATGCTTAATTCATGGGAGATTTTTGGAGCATGAATTGTATATAAAGACGATGATTCTATGATATACAGAAAATTGGATACACGCCAATTCCATCGATTAGATAGAAATTACCTTGAAAATGCATCCGTCGTCGCCATGGTAACCGTACGAGTTTTTCTCCCATCCAGGTAATTTGTTCAACGAAACCGAGCTTGAGCACAAACCAACACCTATGAATCTGCATTTCAACCAAAATCGATCAGCTTCAATTGCGTTTGTGGACATATAGTGCCGTTCTTCAAAAGCGAAGGCGTAATCAATATTATAAAATGGTGGCTTGATTTCGTCACTAGTCATACAAATAGATATGTGTACATGCATATAC
>NW_014033198.1:0-1446 GCF_001186125.1 Sphaeroforma arctica JP610
GTATATGTATATATGTGTATGTATGTATACATATATATATGAATACATATATATATATATATACATATATATATATATATGTGTGAGTGTATATATATATATATTTATATATATATATTTAGCTCTCCAACACACGGGTGCAGGGTCATTTAGTCAGCTACCGTGCGTACCTATACCCGCATCAATGGCAACAACTGGGCCCATCCCTATGACACCTGTTCTATCTCGCGTAGGGTTTTAGGGTTCAGAATGCGGGACCAACCAGTCTGTTCCAGTGTCTACCCGCACGTTTATCGACGCAAAGGGGTTCTTCTTCTTCTTCTTCGCTTACCTACTCAAACCACTCCCGCGCGGCTGCGACTGTGTACCGTCCATACAACACACATCGTAGATTGCACAGGACACGCTGCTGCACTCCCGCGCGTACCAGGTGGCGGTGGACCAGTACGGCAGCAAGTGCAACGAGGCTCTCAGCAGCTTCATTGAGCTGATCTCCAGCTGCCAGGAACTCGATGAGGCAATGCACTCGGTGTACGATCTCGAGAAGATGACGTATGTGTGTGTGTGTGGTCTTGAGAAGATGACGTATGCGCGCATAAGGTCTCGAGAAGATGACGTATGTGTGTGTGTGTGGTCTTGAGAAGATGACGTATGTGTGTGTGTGGTCTCGAGAAGATGACGTATGTGTGGTGTGTGGTCTTGAGAAGATGACGAATATGTGTGTGTGTGGTCGCGAGATAATGACGTGGGTGTGTGTGTGGTCTCGAGACCTATGGCGTTCCTCATACCGCGTACAAAATCAACGAATTGATATATCGAGAGTCGGGCGTAGCATATGTGTTATTCTTGCGTATTTTTAGCGGGTGACCTTACCTAACCCGCAACTGTACAGTTTAATATATATTTAGAGGTATTACAATAGATATCTACTACTGTAACACACATGCATGTGAAAGGCCACGGGTTGGGTACGCTTTATGCACACCCATATATTTTTATTCTTGCCTTTTTTTATTCTTGTAAATCTTGTTTCTTATATATCCTTATTCTACACACCTTTATTCGTCGTATCTATCCTTTATTCTTATATATCTGTATTGTACATTTATTCTTGCATATCTTTATTTCTATCTATCGTTATTCTTATATATCTTTATTCGTATATATATGTATTCTTATCTATCTTTATTCTTATACATCAGTAATCTTATATTATTTTATTTTATTATATCTTTATTGGACAGTTTCCGACGATATCCTACAACAATACACTCTTTTCTCTCTCTTCTTTAGACTGGCCGTAGACAAACAACTGACACATCTCGAGAAACTGTTGGACGACGAATGAGCGCTCACACAAACTCTGAACTCGTCCGTCGCCCGTGCCTGTTTTAGGGTTTTAGGATTACAACCCTACTTGCACCCAACGAGACCTACCTACAAGGT
>NW_014033197.1:0-1446 GCF_001186125.1 Sphaeroforma arctica JP610
ATATTATACTTGGTCGATCTCCTTTCAGAAGATCATTTTGCCAAGTTACACAACAAAAGCTGATCAGCACCTGCACCCTCGTCTCCAATGGGGGATATTCACTGTCTCTTATTCTGTGAGCTAGGTTGATCTATAAACCAGCTCCGATAGAACATGAACTAGACTGCTGAAATATATTGCGATCTGATGTACGGCTATTAACCCTTTCACTCGTGCTCTGTACGTATTAACGCCGTGTTAATTCTAAAACGACTAGACTATCAAGCTCGAACCTTTGGGCTTGAGAGTGAATGATCAATCACATGTTTTTGCCCTCAGCGATACACAAGCCAGAGAGCTTTAGGGTTTTAGGGTTTAGAGTTTTTAAGGTTTAACCCCCTGAGGTTTGTCTCATTATTTAAAACTAGTCAAAACCGGTTTCAGCGGAGTAGTTATACATATACACTCATAATATCAACCCAATCACAATCAGCCAGGTATACTTCTGCGTTTGCTCGAAGCACTAGGGGTGGGTGAGTATATATCTGGTGTGTTCGTATAGTACAACAATACGAAAGTCCACTAATTCAATTAATCCAACTAGTTCACCGGTCGCTTGATGTCTATAGGCCCAAGCACAGCAGGCTGGTAACCTCCAATGAGACATCAATCGTATCAGCAGAGGCAGGGCTATAGGTTTAGGGTTTGAGAGAGGTTTAGGGGTCACTAAACCCTAAAACCGCTTACGGTCTGGCCTGATGAGGTCAGTAGACCCATTAGAAGTCTCTGGTTGTGTACGACTACAGGCGACAGAAGAGCACTTGCCCACGGCCTACATATATGCACATGTACACACATAAGTGTGCTGACACTGCAAATGTGCATACTATATACATATATACATATATCATACTATATACGTATATACGTCTCCTATCACCAATCTACATACATAGAGACCATTCAGTCGAACAACAAGTGCCCTCAGCTATAGCCGGCGTTAACGCTTGCGATTAATGCGTCGATGTCCGGACGATCTAAGGGATTGACTGCCAGGCAGCGCTTGATGACACTTCGAGTGGACTCGGTGATCTTGTCATTGACGTCCTGCAGACAGTAAAGCATTGTATGTACAGTTAGAAACCCTAAAACCCTGGGTGAGTGGCTTCATGCTGCTGTGGTCATTCATAGTAAAGCATTGTAAGTACATGTAGTTTTGGTCAGTCGTTTCATGCTGCTGTGGTCATTCACATTCTAAGAGGGTGAAAATTTAATGGTGTAGAATGAATAATGTGTCTACAGTTGGTATCTGTTTACATACGCTACAACTGTGTAGTTAGAAACGGTGTTAGAAACGGTGCTAGAGGCATTCCTGACCCACTATCTAAATTCTTTATGGAAAACAGTCAGAACTGGAAACAACGTATAACAGTAACGACAAACACCTCTACAACCATATGCCCGTAG
>NW_014033196.1:0-1446 GCF_001186125.1 Sphaeroforma arctica JP610
TATATATATACCCCAGACATGAACACGTCATTTAGTAAACATCGGTTGTCTCGATTGTAAACCGCAAAGTGCAACTCACTATGTGATGTATTACCTAGTGACGGTATTATCCTGCTTCTATGTAAATCATGCATCTATTTACATCATAAATCTATTTACATCATAAATCTATTTACATCCTACTTTTATTTATACCATGCACCTATTTATATCCTGCATTTATTTTTTCCTACATTCATTTACATCGCACTTCTGTCTATATCATGCATCTATTTCTATTTATACCATGCATCTATTTACATCCTACTTCTATCTATATCATGCATCTATTTCTATTTATATCATGCATCTATTCATATCCTGCATTTATTTACATCATACATCTATTTACATCCTACTTCTATCTATATCATACATCTATTTCTATCTATTATCATGCATCTATTTACATCCTACATACATCTATTTCTAATTATATCATACATCTATTTACATCATCTTTCTATCTATATCATACATCTATTTCTATCTATATCACACATCTATCTACATACATCTATTTACATCATCCTTCTATCTATATCATACATCTATTTCTATCTATATCACACATTTATTTACATCCGATTTTAGGCTAAAACCCTTCTGTCTATATCATGCACCTTCTTACCTCCTACAGTAACTTTGAAGATATCCATAAACTGCACAACCGCTTCTCACAGGAGCTGCAGGCGTGCACATCATCGGATGACATGGCCCGACTGTTCCTCAGACAGGTGAGGTCCTTTACCAACCACGTGTACGTCTATATACCTAAACGTATTCAATACGACATGTGTGGGTGTCGACAAGTACATAGCAATGTGTAGCCTACATATGCACCAGCTAATGGCGGTATCCTAACGTATTCAATACGATATGTGTGGGTATCGCTAAGTATTTATGAATATATTGCCTACGTATGCACCAGTATATACCTGTACGTTAACGTATCCAATACGACACGCGTGGGTATCGCGAAGTACATAACAATATATAGCCTACATATGCACCAGTAAATACCTGTACGTTAAGGTATCCAATACGACATGTGTGGGTGTCACTATATAACCTACATATGCACCAGTAAATACCTGTACTTTAACGTATTCAATAAGAGATATGTAGGTGTCGCCAAGTATATATCAAGATATAGCCTACGTCACAAGTAGACCTCTGTGATCCCACAGTCACTCATAGGATGAGGTTTGCACAGGCACTGACCCTGTAGGTATACATAAGGAAAATCAACCTTTCTGCGTCATTATGAGTTTTCAATCGTATTATTGTATTGCTTAGCACTGATTTATAAGATTCGTACGCATCTTTCCAAGCCAGGAAACGCGTTAACGGATACGACAGGACTGCATATTTTGTAACAAGCAATCCATGTGTATAAATATATAG
>NW_014033195.1:0-1446 GCF_001186125.1 Sphaeroforma arctica JP610
TATAACACAAACACAGACACAGACACAGACACAAACATATATATATATATATACCAAGTATGGGATTGAACGGTATTACAGTAGGATATAGTGTACCAAACAAAGCAAATAGTCAAATATAATCGTGTCATGGCCTTAAAGTCATCTTAACAGCAAACCGTGGAAGTGCACCCATTCTTGTACATACATTTCTCAACTCTGTCATGGTGGCGTACTCTCTGGAAGGTTCCGTGAATTGACTGAGTAATTTTTAATGTCGCGACAGTCAATAAAACGGTCCAGGAAAACTATCTTGTCAATTGCTCAGGATTGTTGGTATGTGCACGTACATTCACCGTGTTGTAGAAGACCTTGGTTCGAAGGTCATAGTAAAACGCCGACGATATTTACTTTCAATATGATATACATACGGCATACGCATAGTACGTATGTCAATCCAAATAACGTCAATTAGGTTTTGCGATGACAGTAGACGTTAAACGTAAACGAAAACATGATTGATTTTTATACATATCGTATAAAAGCCGGGTTTTATTTGGGCAAGATTTTTATACGTAAATACCTTGTAAAAAGTGTAACGTAATATATAGGTATAAACTATAATAAATACACCCACTTGACATCTCAACGGTATGTACGTAAATATAGGTATGTATGTATGTATGTATGTGTCATATATATTGACATTGGGATATTATATTTTACGTTTATTTAGGTTTTTTGTTCTGTTTTCTGTTTCTTGAGTGCTTTTCGAACAAGAAAAAGAAACGAGATAAGGACTGTAGCTTCTCGATGAGTCATGTTAATGATGACTCATCCATTTTTTTAAATGACCTAGTCTCGAACAAAAATGAAAATATGTATCTCATGGTCTATATTTGTGATTTGTGAACGCGGCTGTGGCCAGGGCCCAGGTGGCCAGTCAAAACTCAGTAGGAGTCCAACATGAACAGTTTCTACAGATAAATACATAAATACACTATACAATTATCTGTGTATGTCAACAATCAACCTCGACGCAACAATACCTACATATCTGTATATACGACGGTAAAGTCAAAGTCACAAACCTATCAAAATGACTGAGAAGGATAGCAAAGCAACAGAGGAACAGAGCAAGAAGCTCAAACCATGCTGTGCGTGCCCTGAAACTAAACAAAAACGCGATATGTGGTAAGTTCCCCCCCCTGCTACTTACTTTATTGAGTAGATTTCAATTGAGTGTAGATGTACATGTGCTTACAACATGTTCATGTGATAACAGCCCGTATATTTACAGTTCTACGGGTATTGAGTATATGCATGTACTTTCGATTTATCTGTCAGAGTCGCGGCTGCGGTTTCGTTGATCAAACTCATTCACTAAACTGATATGTACGAAAACGAGTTAGGGAAAACATTAAAAAGACATACAGGAGAGTTTTCCATTCATTTGGGGTAAGGTCT
>NW_014033194.1:0-1445 GCF_001186125.1 Sphaeroforma arctica JP610
TATATATACCTGCACGAGACAAATTTATACATTGTACACGGCATCGTATTCACAGATATTAAGTATAAAGTCCTGGAAAGAGTTTAATAATGACTATTTCCTGTATGTTATGTATGGCATAATATGGTTCGCCTACTCTTTGGGCATGAGAGTTCAGATACTACAAGATGTACAGCTTTCCTCCCGCAGTGCCTTGCTATCGTAAATCATATGGGCAGTATATACAATGTGCGTATGTTGTCCTGCATCCACAAAATCAAATAAGTTCAATACGATATACTTTAACGATATCCTCAGATATGGGAAATATGGTTAAAAAAACATACTTGAACCATCAAGCCCTGCTTAAGGCGACACGCTACAATATGTTGCATGGTGTCTGCTTTCTTGGAGACACAACACCGTTCCTTATTTGGTCCTGTAGTACTGTGTATGCTAGCTTTGTCCTTTACTATATTGTGTCGTCTGTGCGTGTGCTGCCATTCACCTCCTACAGCATGAACCCACCTATAAGCCCTATCTGTCACGGGCAAACTCTACAATCTACCTAAATATCTATCTCCCTCCTTGCTACAAACACCTCTAAATAACCTAAATAAATAAATATTTACAATGTCCCTATAATACGCGTGTGTGCAAATACATTTCATATGTATTTATTTTTGGCTTATTTTGCCTTTGTACCTATTTATGTACGCAAACACAGGGTCGACAAACGCGTGGAATCTCCCTTGGGTTTTGGCTGGTGACACTTTCAGGTGACAGGTGAATGGTGTCAGTTGTGACATATTTATATATTATTCGTGGGCTACTACATATATAAACTTTATATGAATATATATATATTTTTTATAATCAATACGTGATGCTTGTATTCGTGGGCTACTACATCTATAAACATATGAGGCCAATATGATGCTTGTATTCATGGGCTGTCCCATATATAGAAATATGAAGTCAATATGATGCTATGTATTCAGGTAGTCCTGCCTGTGTGTGAATATGCACATGTACTTAATATTCAAATACGTACTTGTATACATGTGTTTTGGCAGTGTAGAACGCAAACGAGTATGCTCCGGCATTGGTGTTTAGCAAAGAAATCACCGAACTTCCAAAACGCGAGATTCAACTCACACACCATGCACATTCCCACAAGACATACTCCAGAATGAGGAACTATCAAGCAGTCTCGCTATAAATATATTCATTCAGTGTTGAGATATATTCATTATGTGGTAGTGTATCTTGTACGATAGTTATAAGTTATCCCGTTATATGGTCTAATAGATTCTATTCTTAGCAGGTAGTAGTTTATAATGTCGAATAAATTATCTAAGAATGTTTTCTTCGTTCCAGTATTGTGTCCTGTTCTCCAGGTATGTGGTGATATATATATATATATATGTGTGTGTGTGTGTGTGTGTGTGTGTGTGTGTGTGTGT
>NW_014033193.1:0-1445 GCF_001186125.1 Sphaeroforma arctica JP610
TTGTATTCATGCATAAAAGTGGATGCGGCAACGATAGGTTCCATAATCTAGATCACGTGTCCGAATATTCGTACTATGTTTTTTTAATAGATTCGCTAGCTGTTACAGCACAAACACCAGCATGTATCATGTATGGACCAAATTATACAACGAGTATGGTGGCTGTCATGACATGTAACACTTCAGCATTGTGAATGAATAGCCGTGACCTCTTTAAACTAGACCTTTCCTGGACAAGATCCCACATTGTATACGATAGTATTCTCACAAATGTTCACCTTTTTGTCTTGCTCTCACACATACAGAGTCTACTCCATGATCAACTCAGGCCCTTGTGGGTGGAACAATGGAGGCTCGTGGGCAACCGGGCTGGCCTTCGGACCTCATCCGTTTGACCTTCATTTTAACTCAAATGCTTCCATTACGTGTGCTGAGTAAGTGTGTCTTCAGGTCTACTTGTCCTGTCAGCCGAATATATTTTTGTACTCACATATAAAATTGATTGATTGTCTGTGCTAAGTATCTGTACTGTCGATCCCAAGTCAACATATGTTGTTGGAGTGGCTATCGGTAGTAACGTGAGGTGTCGTCTTAACTTCAGTTGCACGCTTACATGAGCCGTGTACTTGTACTGAGTTTAGGCCGCTTCTTTGTTGGACCCTTCCTTTAGTTTTATTAGGGTAATCACTTTTTCGGGGGTTTTTTTTGGTCATACGACCCTAACTTGATCGTCAGCGTCCGTGTTTCTTAGTGTGCGTTGCTGCTATCTTTTGGCATATATTACAATCTAACCCATCGTATGTGTCCAGCGGTACACCCACACTAAGACTAATGATGTATATCGCTCACATCTGTATACTTGCACAGAATCACTGATATGCCTGCTGGTTTTGTAGCGGATACGTTCATCTTAGAACCTTCAGAAGTCGGTGGGGTTTGGAACATGTTTTTCGAGATTATGGACAACGAGTCACAAAAGGTATGTACCACCCTCAAGCTGTGTGGACTCCTCCATGACGTATGCTCACCTCTTTCTGTATCAATACATACCTCACTTCACTAGTCAGCCTAGATGGCCTGTAGATTCACCATAAGACGCTCACAGACAACCCCCCTGGCCGGTGTTTTGATGTGGCTACTGAAGCGAGCGGTATAGTTGTACCCGCCCACTTGCTTAGACCAGGTGGTACTATGGCGTATGATATTTCTTAACTAAAAACCCATAGTTTAAGAACTGTTTGATTGACTTTGGCATTCTGCGGCGCTGCAGTCGGAAACTTGCGCGTTAGATAGCGCTCTGACTCATCAGTACTGTAGTTGTTCTATATATATACATATACATATATATATATATATATATATATATACACACATATATATATATATACGTATATATATATATATATTTATACTTACACACCATACGCACACACACACACATACAC
>NW_014033192.1:0-1444 GCF_001186125.1 Sphaeroforma arctica JP610
ATAATATTATTTTTACAGACTATAATATTACAGACTATTACCATACCAACTAATATATTCTAAAATAGTCCAAGCTAATAGATTATACATGATGGGAGAATCAAACAGTGCTCGTACTCGCATTTCGATGATACCAGGTTTCTCCTGGATCCTTAAAGGACAATATCCATTTAATCGAACCAAGTTAAGACATCTTAATCACCACATGCTATAAATTACACACTCACTAATCAACCACCACATACTATGCATATACAATGCCAGTAAAACATAGTAAGCTATAAACAACTCACTCACTAATCAACCACCACATACTATTCATATACGGTGCCTGTAAAACATACTAAGCTATAAATCACACACTCACTAATCAACCACCACATACTATGCATATACAATGGCTGTAAAACATACTAAGCTATAAATCACACACTCACTAATCAACCACCACATACTATGCATATACAATGGCTGTAAAACATACTAAGCTATAAATCAAACACTCACTAATCAACCACCACATACTATGCACATACAATGCCTGTAAATCATACTAAGCTATCAACCACCCACTCACTAATCAACCACCACATACTATGCCTATACAATGCCTGTAAAACATACTAAGCTATCAACATGTACTAACCTTCTTGCAGAAGGGGCAACCCTCGTACTCGTACAGAATCAGTGTCTTTTCAGGCTGCACTGATTGGCCTACGCCACAGAACGTCCCGTTACCCAACCGCACGGCAGCAGCAGTCCTGACACTCACAAGAAGTGAAGGAAACAAAGGAATCACGCGTTTAGTTTGATGCAAGTATGGACATATATATATATATTATGCATGCTGAATCATAACTAGAACGATACACATACATACAAGTATAACTATTAAACACATGGCTTATGCTACATCACAACCAGAAGAATGAAGAATACCTACACATAAGTATACCTACCACGTTAGCGTCAGATCCAACGGACGCTTGGCGTATGGAATGCGATAGAGCGTTTTCAGCACTCCGCTGACGACTCCCAAAACACGTTGAATCATACTGTCACTTCTTCTGTTGTGGATATGAAAGTATAACGGTTAGCTCAACAACCGAAAGTGAGAGAACATTATCATCGGTATATAATATGAGAGTGACATTATAAGGTCCGTTGGATATGGGAGAGTAATAGTATATGCAGACACTGCGAGTGGTACATAGTCACCTCGAAGTACATCTACACTTAGGTGTGCATGTGAATGAGCACATCACATACATATATATGAATATATATATATATATATATATACCTACATGAACAGATACGAATACAAAATATACACTAACATTCATATACATATATATACACATGTACATATATGTATACACAACATCCATACATATACACACACACACACACACATATATATATATATATATATATATATACA
>NW_014033191.1:0-1444 GCF_001186125.1 Sphaeroforma arctica JP610
ATAACGTGTAAAGAGATATATAGATATATGGAATTTTAGGTATAAATATATACATGAAAATAAATATATACATAAATATACGCATGTGTGCGTGTGTGTGTGTACCTTTATTGTGTACGCATACCCGTAAGTAATCTGTAGCCGCATAAACTTATTCAGAGCCAATCTTCTCTGCCCACGTCCATGCCAATAGCTTCTGTTGATTGGGTCTGATGAAACTCCACTGAGATTGATTTTCTATTAATTTTGGGTGCCAATTGTACAACAATCTATGACCATCTGCGTTCACATACAGCTAGTCAATATCAGGTGTCCTTCCCTCTAGCAACAGCATAAAGGGCTCGATTACTGTTCAGGATCCACTGAAATCAACCCTTTTCTTAATTTTGTATACCGATACCGTTTTCAATTATTTTCGTTCCTCCATACTGTTCATCCTATATCCTATCAACAGCTTTGATGGCTCGGTTCCTGATGAAGCCCCAGTGAAATCGGTAGCCCACGCAATCAAGGATATCAATGAGAAAGCAAATACCTACGTACAGCCCGAGAAACACGCCATGTGTTACCATGGCAACGTAAAGTGTTGGTTTTGCATGGCTGTGCTTGGTCCACGCATGTGGGCGTCCAGCGGTATCAGGCCGTGCGGGTGTGATCATTAAATTATTTCAACCGCCAAGATAACTGATGTTGCATATGTGATCATATGAATCTACGTGTTCCTGAAATTTGTGTTGCAATTGTGATGGTTGAATTAGTTCGAGCCATAGAATCAGTGTCATCAATTAGTTCAGGCTCTCATTATGCATACGGGATTCACATGAGTGTCTGACTGTGCAGCTTGCTAAACAAAGGAACTTGTACGGGATCAGTCATGTTCTCTTGTTTTTTTTGTGGTCAGTACACATCATGCGTTTGCTGATTTCGAACGTGATCACGATTTTGGAGAATCGCACGGAGAATCGCTGCTGTTGTGTCATCGTATCCCATCAATCTTGTGTGCATAAATATATCTTTTTTGTGCGATGGAGATGCCTAAATTGTATATTGCAGTTATTTCTCGGACTACCACATTGGTCATGCTCATCAATCCAGACTCCAAACATATGCTAATAGTTCCAAGAAAATGGATAGATGTCATGCTTGTATCACTTGTACCAGATTTCTTGTTATTTGGGAGCACATCAGCATTGCATCACACCAGTACTTTTGTTCAAGTCTGTGTGTCCACGGAGACAAAACGTCAGCAGCATAAACTTTTAAAATATTTGTTGTGTTATGTGCGATCCAGACTTACTACTCCTACTATATATATATATATATATACATATATATATATATATATATATGTGGGTGTGAGTGTATGTGTGTGTATGTGTATGTATATATATTTATTATATAATATATAGTATTTTAATTTAAATTATATATATACATACATATA
>NW_014033190.1:0-1444 GCF_001186125.1 Sphaeroforma arctica JP610
AGATATCTTATATTAGTGTCGTATCTGCAAGTTTTGGGTATGAGATATCTTGATAGTTTCGTACTTGCAGGTTTTGGGTACGAGATATCTAATTTTAGTTTCGTACTTGCAGGTTTTGGGTATGAGATATCTAATATTAGTTTCGTACTTGCAGGTTTTGGGTATGAGATATCTTATATTAGGTTCGTATTTGCAGGTTTTGGGTGTGAGATATCTTATATCAGTTTCGTACTTACATGTTTTGTACCTGGTCATGACCTGAAAATCGCTCATCTAAGGACGAATATAGCCTCCCCTCAACTAGTCTGCGTCTGCCATACTAATTATCCGAAGGCAAGGGCCCGTACTATCTAGCTTAGGCCAAACCCAATGGTCATCAGTCCGGTCCTACTCCGTATGGACAGGACACCCTCATCCACTGGTCCACGTATAGCCTCCTCAGCAAGTTTGTCACACTAACTATTCTAAAGGCTCATGCTGACTAGCTTAGACCAACCCCAACGGTCATCAGTCCGGCCCTACTCCATACGGACAGGACACCCTCATCCATTGGTCCACATATAGCCTCCTCAGCAATTTTGTCACACGAACTATTCCAAAGGCTCATGCTGACTAGCTTAGGCCAACCCCAATGGCCATCGGTCCGGCCCTACTCCATAAGGACAGGACACCCTCATCCACTGGTCCACCACAACCTTGACGGACCACCGACTGGGTATCTACTACAAATAAGAGCAGGTTGTTGCCCTACTACAAATAAGGGCAGGTTGCGGAGTCACATTTTTTTTTTGCGAAATCGTGGTCGAGTTTTGTCACGGGTGCATATGGCTAGAAATGTGACAGAGTCCGAACACCTCGAGACCAGGTGCGTAGTGTGGGCAGGACAGGTGCAGTATTAAAAGAAAACCAAAAATTCAATCATAGGTACTTGTGCAGTAGGGTACAATGGCCTGCTTCAGGGGACCCAGAAACCTGTACGTCGCATTTACACCCGATAAAGTGAAGGAGTACTATAATATCTCATACAGCATAACATAGTGATTGGCACGGTTGCGCTCGCTAAGGAAAAGTATGCTCGACTCTACTATCGCAGAAATGGGAGTTGACATAGTAAGATATCAATCTGTGCTCATAAGTTCAATTGAAATGTTCCTCTGGTGACATGAGCATACAAGCAAGGCCCCATATCCGACGCGATCAATATAAGAAATTTGATACTTTGAATGTTCAACAATATCATAGATGTTGTACAACACTCATGAAGCTGTGCATCCCCGGCCTATACAAACTAAGCGGTCTATTGATGTTTTTCTCCATGCCGTTGTTCATTAGGCTACGAACCAATTTCAAATAAAAAAACGACAAATAAATAAATAAATAAATAAATAAATATATATATACAGAAATATATATATATATATATAATAATATATATATAATAATA
>NW_014033189.1:0-1443 GCF_001186125.1 Sphaeroforma arctica JP610
TTTATTAGCTGATACGTGTATATGATAATAATCAACCTGTATACATACCCGAGTTTAAAGTTACTGAGCAGAGCACCTCCGTTTTCGTCGATGGAGATCAACATTCGTCCATTGGGGGACAACAATAGTGTACTAATGCTTGCTAGATTTTGAAATGGTAAGGTATTGGTTGTGTTGTGTACAAGGTCAAATACTGTGACCCTATTGCCGACTGGCGATATAAGTGAGCCGCCATCAGGCGTAAATAGAAGTGTACCTTGAGAATACACCGTCCCGATCAGGTTGGAAAAGTTGAACCCGAACTTCATTGTATGAAAGACACCCGGTCACCGACACTACCGCGGTTGAAGAACGAGTATAGGTTATACTTTTTGTCTGTGGGATCAATGGGTTATACCGGGTATAGTGTGCAGCTTTAGTCTTTACTTCAAACTCGACACACAATCCGCGTACAGAGATGCGCTGATCAATCAGAAACTGATAGGGTGTCTATACCAGTTTTTACACATGGCTCTCTGCCTATCTCTCGAGAGATGAGAGCACATGAGCATTTGGGCGTGTCATCAAAATTTAAGCCAAAAACTATACGTTTATTCTTGCGCAGTACATTTATAGTACGACCACTTAGGTCAAGTTGTACGTTTTCTAGGGTTTAGAATGCAGTTTGGCAGTCTACGGTTGCAGGGTTCGGCCTGAGAAAATTGCACTGAGAGCCAGCGAGGTGATATTCGAATACTGTGATTTAGGCATCGTGATGGTAAACAAATAAAGTACATATATCGTATAGTCTCCCTTTACCTCGTACTTATACTTGTATGTGACAAATTTCAGTACGAAAAACATAAACAGGCAAGTAAAATTGAATTTATCCATCATGGATGAGTACGGGCGTATTCCTATGCCGGACCTCAGTCCAGAGGACGCCGCAGACACTGAAAAATTCATGGACGATTACATTGCAGGTAAAATTCCCAGATATAAAGATCGTCTTCGCATGGAAGATGATGATTGGTATGAACAGGTACGGAAAAACAGTTGTGCGATCGCATATGTGTATATCTACGATGCATACACGTACGTTCTCGATATGTGGTGTGTTTATTCATGCGAACTGTGTCTAAAAATACATTGAGAAATAACATTGTACAGGTCGTTGTGTATGTTATGGATATTTCGTAGAATTGCATTTCACATATTATGTGTCCATTACAGTTAAGATAGACATAAGATCAATCATAAACTCTTATGACTTGTTGAGATGATGATTGGCATCTCCTTTAAATATTACAGCATATACGTATATACCAGACATCGGTAGGCTTGCTAGTTGAAGATACGACCCTACGTTTATATGTATCTTAGCTGCCAAATCTCTTTGTATACAAAGGTATCAATGATATATATGTAGGAATACATATACATACATATACATATTCTTATAGA
>NW_014033188.1:0-1443 GCF_001186125.1 Sphaeroforma arctica JP610
TTATGTATGTATGTATGTATGTATGTATATATATATATATGTGTGTGTGTGTGGGTGTGTGTGGGTGTTATATATATATATATATTAGTGTGTGTATGTAGGTATGTATGTAAGTATATGTGTATATTGTATGTATATACATATATATATATATATACATGTGTGTGTATGTGTGTGTGTGAGTGTACATGTATATATATATATATGTATATATACATATACATATATATATATGTCTGTGACTGTGTCTGCATATTGCTTTGTGTTATGTGTGTGTGTGTGTAGGTGTGTATGTATATACATAGATACTACAGAAGTTGACATCTGCATGACGCATTATATACTAGGTTATCAATACTTTTGTCGATATTCAAGTACGTAACCCATTTTTGTTGCATGCATAACATACTCGAATACTAATACAAGCGCAGGTGCTTATCTATATCCCACTGCTCACTACAGTCAAATATGAATACGTTCTGGTACTTACATACTTATTATAAGCCTTACCCCATTCAGCCATACGCGCTGAAGTAGTCTGTGTTCGTTTGGGTTTAAAGCGTAGTGGGAGGTTAAAATTCAAGGTATGGAAAGGTTATAGCCTCAAAACAGCGGCGCTTACTATGACATGGCACCAACTTCACTTCCGGATATATTTTAACACGATACACATCAGCCCATGTGCGAATGTCGTTGGTACTGGGTTGGCTATATATACCTACCAATAAGTCATACTGATTTAAAATTCACCTCTCACTACCACTAGTGGCACCCTCTTCTCGGACCGGAGCTGAAGGCTGAAAAACTGCATCTGGCATAGGAGATGTTTGTCCGAGAAAACGTATGTTATAGTGCGGAGACTATTCTTGTTTTATTAATTTGCACTAGATACGGTTACTGGTTTGGTGTGGCTTAGTATGTCGAATACTACGGAGCTTACCTACTTCCGATATATATATATGATATATATATATATGTATTTATGTATGTGTATATATGTATATATATATATATGTCTTTGTTTGTTTGCCTGTATGCTTTTGAACATATATATGTATCTACTTATATTTTATATATATATATCTGTGTCTGTGTCTGTGTCTGTATATTTTTATGTATATGTACATATATATATGTCGGTGTGTACGTGTGCGTCTATTTTTCTATGAGACAATGTATGTCCATTAATAAAGTATGTATCTGTGTCCGTCCTTCTTCGTGAATTCATGCAGAGAGGCATGAACAGTATTACGGCGTTATGTATACTATATGAATCATAGTGCTACCTTAATCTCATTCTCTCGATACATAGATTACTTTCATTCAAAACATATTAGAGTATATATGTATATGTATATATATATATATATATGTATATGTATATATATATATATATATATATATATATTATATATTATTATTATAATATATAGTATTATATAT
>NW_014033187.1:0-1443 GCF_001186125.1 Sphaeroforma arctica JP610
AATATATATACTACACACACTACACACACACACACACACACACACATATATATATATATATATATATAAGACAGGTAAGTCATATGTACATTCACCCTGGATCGTTGTTTAGGCCATTTTACCAACATCTTGTAAATCATCTATACTGCACCTACCACGTGGTCGTCCCTCAATTTACACTAGTTTCGGGCCGCGTATGCAGCTGGGAGTTATACAAATTGCACTTTCCGCTACACCTCAGCCTGACGCCATGCGTGACCTATTATTATTTTCCTTAACTGTGTCCGCACCAGCTTACATTGAATTATTTTCTGAGATTATACTAGCCACTGAAGTTCTCAATCGTTAAGTTTCTTATTGTTGGTGTTATGGGCTCTAGATTGTGAAGGACAACGCCATCGTTAATAGACTAAACAAGACCAAGACAGAAGCGTACCCTGACCTATTAAAGATGAGGACGGAAAGAGACGCAAGGGAGACGGCCAAGAAAAAGAAGGCAGCTAAAATTAAGGTGTGTGCATACTTAATCACACTCGGGTGTTATCACACAAGATCAAAACTGTCAATGTTGCAACAAGCACTGCTCAAAGCGTCATGTGGGGGTCTACACCACCTATTCATTGGCTGTGTCTACTGGGACTCATCATTTATACATACAAGACTGTGTATTGTATATTATGTTCATGTGGGGGTCTACATCACCTATTCATTGGCTGTGTCTACTGGGACTCACCATTTATACATACAAGACTGTGCATATCATACTGTACAAAATTAATTTTGTTATGATTCCGTAGATAGCGCATTTGGATAGCGCATTTGTAGCATTTCGATGCGTAATTTATGTCAATTCTGGTATGCAGGAAGGGATAGATTGGCTGGAGGTGTATATGGTACCTGATGTTCGAATACAACATGTTTTTTTCTCACTCGGATACATTCTATACCTCATTCGTATGTCTCGAGCAGTCGGAAGAAGACAAGGCATTGGGATTGGCCAAAGAGAAGACGAAGAGAGATAAGACATTCGACACGCTATTCGACGAGTCTAAAATGGTAATTGCGGTCACGGTCGTGCAGACTGAATGCTTCGCAGTTTCTGACAGATTGAAAAGTGGTCTATCAATTGAGTCGCAAAACTATATCAGCGTAGTGATTGATAATTTTATACTTGCCAAATTATCAAAGAGTTCGGTACTTCTGTTCGAGTCGTTTGGATACCCAGCTGATACGTAACAACAGTTCTCAATCTGGCAAGGAAATGAATGGTTTGTACTTAGTTTTAGAGCTTAAGATTTCATTGTCCTGTTTCGAATTATATGTGTTGCACATTTATAGGATTCTGTGTTCGAGAGCTATCAGAAATATACTTATGATTAACCGATAGTCAAAATTTCCATTGCCCTCCTATTTTATGTAATATTCCGCTCTATATATTTATAT
>NW_014033186.1:0-1443 GCF_001186125.1 Sphaeroforma arctica JP610
AGTATATATATATTCCGACTCATGTACAATATATGATTCCAAAGCATATTCCAAAACGATTTTTCATTTTCTGATAATAACCGAGACCTTCCCAGTACAAGTCTTGTATTTCTTTTATTGGGATACTTATACCATCAAATTTGACACCGTACATTCTAACCCTTGCTTTTAATCGATCACTTCTAGAACTGGCGGTCGCTACAAACAGTCGTAAGATTCAGATGTTCAAGACGGACGGAAATAATTGGACCCAGAGTATGTATTTTGTTTCATCGTCTTCGAGAGTTTTTATATACAAGTGCTTTATGTTGAATTGAGTTATTTATTCCCATGTGAAAAATAGTATATATATATACATATATATATATATATATATATAGATAGATAGATAGATATATATATATAGATAGATAGATATATATATATATCCATAGATATATATATATATATATATGTATCTATATATTTACAAAAAGAACTAAACTTTATCTCTATATCAAATCGTACTCTGTTCAGTGTTCAGAGGATATTTAGCATACATCAGTAAAATAACATTGTCATTAGTATATTTACGCCGCACCTATACATTATCATACAAGTGACACCACATTACGCCACACAAGTACTATGGCGAAACAGAAAGGCTCTAGCGGCAGAGGCAAGCAGGCAATGTCCAAGGGGTCCGGAAAGACCAAAGGATCTACTAGCATAAGCAAGCCTAAAAACACAGACAACAAGTTCAAGAAGGACCATAGCAAGAAGAAGGTATGTGTGTGGCAAAGCGTGTTCTCTCAATGCTTGCAAGTGAGAAATGTTGGATGGCGCCTTGTTCCTATCCATTATTTGTCTTGGAATTGTGAGGGTGTTATGAGAAGCGTTTATGGTGGGGTATGGTCTTATAGCTTATATAATGTGGACTACATATGCGAGCCGGTGGTTATAAACGGTATTGGCACAGTGTTGCAGTGCCTGTCATTCCTCTGCGCTGGACTGAGTTCACTGCAGGGTGTTTCGTCCTTACAAGATGCACCTACATGAGAACACACACAAGGTGACCGCGATTCAAACTTGAGCTTATATTCCAAATACATGGGCATATCTCGTATCGCGTCTGTAGTTTCACGCTTGGTGTGGTTGGGTGTTTTTGGCAGTGGCTCACTTTGCATTTTAGAGCGTCAATAAGTTGTTCGTTGTCTGCTATAGAACATAATTATTACCACTATACTCTTCAGACTGTACTTGTGCATGATAGATAGTTCAGGTATATGCTATATTACATTTTGACCAGTGTATGTATTTTGGTTGTATTTGTTTTCCTTACCTTTATATACATACAATTCTCATGTATATCCACACACACATACATACATACATACATATGTGCATACTCTCTCACACACGAACACACACACACGCACACACACATACACACACACACACACA
>NW_014033185.1:0-1443 GCF_001186125.1 Sphaeroforma arctica JP610
TTATTTATTATTATTTGTATATATATATATAGTGTGTGTGGGGTGGGGGGGGGGGGGTTTCGGTATGTAAGTAAGTATATATATATAAATTTATATTTGTGTATGGCTGTTTCGTTCACATGTTCTTCTGTGTGTGTAGATCTATTTTTGTATATATATATATACGCGTGTGTGTCGGTGTCTGTGTTTGTGTGTGAGCCGGTGGGTGTATGTATGTGAATATATATGTGTGTGTATGCACGTGGGTGAATTTATGAAAGGGTTTATTTATTTATATGCGTGTGTATGTGTATTTTTATTTGTAGTCCATACATAGGTTATATATATGTACTATTCTGCAGCTGTGTAAAGATCCAGTGAATATTCTTGTGCTGTACAATTGTACTGTTATATGTTGTATAGCGTCTCTGCCATTCCGAACCAGCACAATGAGAAATAGGATACATGTGCTGCGAACACTGCTTAAAAATATCATATCAGGTCCGTCTATTACAAAAATGAATAAATATACGGCATATCCTCTGCCGCTTAGTCTTTCTCTGTGTCAACCGGGGAGACCTGAAGCTACCAATTACATAGCACCTCACACCCAAACGAGACAACGACCATAGTGATTTGTACCAGGGCAACCGTGTGCGCCACATACGATACACTCCCGCAAAAAGCGCGTACAATGTCCCCCTTTGGCTGCCCGTAGTCCTGCCTTCAATAGACCCGTTGCGGTCAATCCTTTCGTTTGGCCAGTCTCAACTAGGGCGTGTGTGGAGGTTTAGTGAATTGCTCTGCCGATTGGGTGCCACGGCGGTACTTAACGTTTATTGAAAGCGTGTAACGCGTTCGCGTGATAGTTTCTATCTCTATCACACGACGTCACGTGGTAGTATTATCCTCTCGTATATACCTTGATACTGTACCGTTTAGTGATACATATGTGCTTTAGGATGTGCACTTCCAATCAGTTCATGAGGGATGCCTCACAGTCCCATGCTTCATGCATTCCGATACGCCCTAGATCCCGCTTTCGTAGACAAATAAACAGGGCAATATATCCTTAACTCACGCTCAGATACACCTCTCC
This sequence comes from Sphaeroforma arctica JP610, assembly GCF_001186125.1. Taxonomy (NCBI): domain Eukaryota; class Ichthyosporea; order Ichthyophonida; genus Sphaeroforma; species Sphaeroforma arctica. The sequence continues at coordinate 1,079 of NW_014033185.1, forward strand.
TTACGAGTGACGGGATAACATATCTTGTCTTCTTACCCTACTAATACACTACAACACAGTCGGATTGCAACCATCTATCCTTAATCCGCGCTCAGATATCCCTTTCCTTACGAGTGACGGGATAGCATATCTTGTCGTCTTACCTTGCTAGTCTACTACAACACAGTCAGATTGCAACCATCTATCCTTAACCCACGCTCACATATCCCTTTCCTCGCGAGTGACGGGATAACATACCTTGTCTTCTTACTTTACTAATCCACTACAACTCAGTCAGATTGCAACCATATATCTTAAACCACGCTCAGATATCCCTTTCCTTACGAGTGACGGGATAACATATCTTGTCTTCTTACTTTACTATT
>NW_014033184.1:0-1443 GCF_001186125.1 Sphaeroforma arctica JP610
TTATATATACATATACATATGCATATACATATACATATACATATACATATACAAATATAAATATAAATATATATATATATATATAGTATAATATATATTACAAGTTTTTCGACAATACCTCTCGGCATAAGGTCGATCGACCATCCCCATGAGATCTGTGTAGTGTATAAGTTGTCCACTGGTTCCCTTTCCCGAGGCTATGCTGATCGTAGGTACATTCAAGGCCTGAGTGATGGATTGGGCAAGCGCTGGCGGGAAATGGTCGAGAACAATTCCGAAGCATCCGGCTTTCTGGGATTGTTATGGGTACGTGTCATTGGCAAAAAAAGCTCAGATTGGCAATACATACATGCTATTTAGGAAAGTGTGCATGTGTATAAGCCATTCGAAACATAAGCTTTCATAGACAATATATGCGTATAGTAATCCGGCTATACAAGTGCTGATTCGATAATGTATCGAGCCTAAGCCAGTACACAAAAAAAATTGCACGTATACTCTATCAATTGGAGTTCAGGTGGCAATGGCTTATCGGTATATTTATGCAGACAAATACATACATATGATATCAGCGGCACGCGTGTATATAGATATACAATGGCTGGCTATACAAATAGATACGCAGACTTGTATTTTATATATATATATTATATTATATATATATATTATATTATATATATATATATATATATATGTAATTCGCCGCACACATGTATATAGATATATGGAAATAGCCTACATAAAAACACAGCGTCAGTTCCTAAACATATAAACTAAATGCGGATACTAACACATATGTTTAGTGCTGTACCAATCGTTAGTTCTCATTGTCATCAGCCCTCGACGTATCGGTTTCGAGGTCCGTCAGCGACATACAATATAGTATACTTATATGTAAGTGCCATTTACCTCAACATATCTATACATCTATATATATATATATTTACAAATACATAAACATATACATATACATACACACACACACACACACATATATATATATATATATATATATTGTAATGTGTGTGTGGTCCACGTGTAGTAGTGATTCGTGCAGGATGACTCAGGTATATGAGGGGTTCGTTTTAAGGTGAAATACCAGTGCTATGTGTCTAGTGATATTGGTTTTACAGATATGAGTAGTGCTGTGAAATGTATACCAATAGAACAAGAGCATAGGCTGTAAAGTAGCGAGAAGTGTAAAGTAGTGTAAGGTATCTAGATGACGAGTGACGGACTGCAGAGGAGATCGGGCACTCGGGGGGAATGTTGTGTCAGGGACCAGAGGGGACTGACGATAGGCAATATCTTAAGACTAGATAGGACAAGGTTATGGGTTGATCAGTTCTCATAATCGTATAAGCTATTATACTACTTTGATCATATAAAGTAGAACGCTATTTCACTCTAAACTGTTCGTGCACTAAATAGATTACTCACAAC
>NW_014033183.1:0-1442 GCF_001186125.1 Sphaeroforma arctica JP610
TTGCACTCCTTACCAGCATTCTTCCAACAAGTAATGGAGGAAATGTTTGCAGACATGCCTAACGTGCAAGTCTATATAGATGACATAGTCATCTTTTATAAGACTAAGGGCGAACAACTTTCGGATTGCACTCCTTACCAGCATTCTTCCAATAAGTAATGGAGGAAATGTTTGCAGACATGCCTAACGTGCAAGTCTATATAGATGACATAGTCATCTTTTCTAAGACTAAGGGCGAACATGTCGCCTTAGTCAGGCGAGTCCTTCAGAGACTCAACGAACAAAACTTCAAGATTAACGAGAGAAGCAATGTCACTTCGCCATGAGCGAAATACAGCTCTTAGGCTATCGTATATCTGGGGAAGGTATTAAAATCGACCCCGGTAAGGTGGAACACCTGTTAGATTCGCGAATACCAACTACAGGAAGAGATGTGAACAGCATGTGTGGGTTTGTAAACTTCTTTTCAGATGGAGTACCACACTTGGCTGATTACCTTAAACCTTTTGGACACTTAAGATGTCATAAAGGCAAAATAGAAGACTTGTGGACTAAAGAGTGTGATGACGCATTTAAAGCACTCAAGCACGCAGTCCAACAAGCCCCTGTTGTACAAGGACCAGTCGATGGCGTGCCTTTTGAAATAGCAACGCTCGGAGGTGTACTATACCAGGTTATAGATAATAAACCTAGTTGTATACAATTCTTTAGCCGAGCAATGAATGCATCACAGTTGAAATATACAACTGTGAAGCAAGAGCTACTAGCCATAGTAGCAGCTTTAACACACTTCCGCGATTACTTATACGGAACAGCTTTTATGCTATTGTGTGATCAGAAGTCCCTTCAATATATGAAGGAAATGAAGCCAGACTCTCAATTACTGAGCCGATAGCATGATACAATATCAAAGTTTCATTTTGATATCAAACATCTACCTGAGATACATAACCATTTACCGGATATGTTGTCACGCTTCGTACCGGACTTTAATAAATCCGTACCTGAGTTACTAGCCACTGATTAGAAATGTAACCCCAGGTGGTTTGAACTGGCTCAAAAGATATTTTGGCCACATACAGTTGATATGCTTGCTGCATATCATAATGCACAACTATCGAATCACAGGACTTTAAATCATCCTTTGGGAGACGCCTTTCAAATAGACCTCTCCAAACATAATGCGTGGGCTAATCCACCATGGCAGTTAATTGCCCAGCTATTAAATTATGTTCATATACATAAAGCTACCATCACGTTGTGCTGCCCATTACGGAGTAAAGATCCATGGCTCAATAAATTAATAAGCATGATACAATGCGAGCCAATATATTTAGATAGGGAAGTAGATACTTTCCTATATCAGGGTACCCGAGCCGTCCAGAAGACGCCCTGGAGACATACTATAATATGTCGTATAGGTCCCATTAGAATAACCAAAT
>NW_014033182.1:0-1442 GCF_001186125.1 Sphaeroforma arctica JP610
TGTATGTATGTATGTATGTATGCATATATATATATATATATATAATAAAATAACCAATTGAAGCACAGGGGACGTGGTAGAAAGCGAGACTATGAGCTATACACTTACACACAGATCCATCACCCTGTTATATGAAACACTTCCCATGTCACAACAGCTACCAAACGCCAAAGATTTGCACACAGTTCCATTACCATGCAATATAAGACACTTACCGTGTCTTAATAGCTACAAACGCCAACGACTATACACTTACACACAGTTTCATAAACATGCAATATGTGACACTTACCGTGTCTTGATAGTCGAATACCCGTTGCACATACGCGCAGGCTGTCAGGGCATAGTTATGCAGTGACTTCAACCCTGACCGATAATCTTGCACAGCAGCTAGCAACTGTGAGTGGAAAGTGAGTGGGGGCTCATACCGTGAGAGAAACGTCTTGAGGAAACGTTAACGTATGTATCCCCAACTACTTAAGCTCCGAGCGAACCTGAACTACTGCCCTGCACAGCAGCTAACAGCTGGGGGTGGAAAGTGAGTAGGCGCTTATATTCTAAGAGAGACGTCTTGTGGACACGTTTATGTTTACATCCCAACTACTTAAGCTCCGAGCAAACCTGACCTACTATCCTGCACAGCAGCTAACAGATGTGGGTGGAAAGTGAGTAGGCGCTTATATCGTGAGAGAAATGTATTGGGGGAAATATTTATGTATATACCCCCAACTACCATTGCTCAGAGCAAGCCTGACCGATAATATTCTGTGGATGAAAAACGAGTCGGTGTTCATAGTGTGAGAGAACGTTTTGGGAGGAAACGTTTACGCTTATACCCCCAACTACCATTGCTCAGAGCTGGGGAACGACAATGCGACTGTATTGAGATGAGCCCTACCCCTCGATCCCATCGACAAACACCTGCACACGTGCACACACTGGATTAACAAGAGACTCTTCCCATACAAGGCACAACTTGAAACCACACATATACCACACAGCCCACAAGATTGATTGTTAAGTCTAAGCCAAAGCTTAAGCCTAGGTCTAGGCCTAAGCCTATGTGAAAGCCTAAGCCTAAGCCAACGCATAAGCATAAACCAAAGCCTAATCATACACCTTAGCATAAAACTAAGAATAAACCTAAACCTAAGCCTAAGTATAAGCCCAAGCCTAAGCCTAAGCATAAGTCTAATGAAAAGCCTAAGCCTGAGCCTAAGCCTAAGCCTAAGCCAGCCTAAGCCTAAGCATAAGCCTAATCATAAGCCCAAGCCTGAGCCTAAGCCTAAGCCTAAGCATAAGCCTAAGTATAAGCCTAATCATAAGCCTAAGCCTAAGCCTAAGCATAGCCTAAGCTAAGCCTAAGCCTGAGCCTAAGCCTAAGCCTAAGCGTAAGCCAAATCATAAGCATAAGCATAAGTCTAAGCATAAGCCTAAGTATA
>NW_014033181.1:0-1442 GCF_001186125.1 Sphaeroforma arctica JP610
CAAGTATATATATATATATATATATATAATATATTCTAGCTTGTAACATCGGTTAATATGTCTGCTAATTGTTTGTTGGTCACGGGTTCAATAATCGTCGTGATAACTTTTTCCTTCTATGCTTTCGTGACCAACGAGTTCGTGCATGCAACGATGGCCAAACATTCGACTAGGAGATATCTTCAAAAAATCGATCTTCTATCCATGCCCGTCTTTTCGTCTAGCCAATTAATTACCAAAACTTGCTCCAGTAGTTGATATTTGTTGAAAATACGAGTTGAAATCGCATTCTTTCTGTCTCAGTTTCTTCCAAACTGTACCTAGCTCATCTTCTGCATTGCTAACTGTCTCACACGCGCTTAATTCATTCGTTTCCATTCTACGTCGTCTGACACTGTCGATTCTACATTACTACCTGCTTTTCTCGATCACCTCTATCTACCCATTGTCGCCGCTGTACTCGCCCACACAGATGAAAATCTGCCATATCGACCTTCTCTACGCCAAAATACGTTCTTCTATACCCCTAACTGCGATACTGTATCATGTTCGTGTTGTGCGGACTGACTAGGCCAGTCAAAACATTGTTCACCCGTCCTATGGGCTGCTAATTAGTCAGAGGGAGGCCTTGATTGCCAACGACGGCCTGAAAAGTCGCATTGGAATTGAAGTATCTGGATTTTCGGACCGAAGATGGATTAAAGAATCAAAAGAAGAATGAATGGTTGTTGGGAATTATTGTCGATATTTCAAATTGAACCCTACATACAAACCAACTACGAACTGGGCGACATTATCCGTGGTCGTAAATTATATAAAACTTATTGGGAAAAAATGTGGGTTTTTTTTTGTTGAATAGAAGTAGTAGTAAACATCCTACGTATCTAGTGGCTGAGAGGTTATTATTCTACTCGACATTGAATCGTAATTAATTCATTAGTCAATTACACTTCGGAATGAACCCGCAAGGTACCCATCCTTGAGGTTGACAACAACTGGCTCCCGGGAGCTCTTATTCGACCGGAGGGTCGGATAACTATTTGGTCTAGAAAAAAATGATCATCAGCTAAATAAACTGGGCACCTGTTAATTTCTGTATATCATACTAATCACTCCAATTTGCTCTAGATTTATAATAATAATAAAAATCTGTATAAAATATAAATATATATATGTAAACCACGCAAGCGTATCAAACCGAGAAAAACGAAAGGGGGGGGGTGGGGGGTTTCTTTTCACTTATCTGTGCTCGGATGACTTTGTTCCTGTCGAATTTGCAAGCTCCTTTCAGCTATCCGGTTCTGAGGGAAAATCAACTCTTGTAATTTGTCAATAAACCGAATTTCTCCTTCTACTATTATCCTCGAGATAAAATCGAATAATACACTTAAAGTAACTAGTCGTAAAAATGTAGTAAACACATCAAAATACGATACTAAAAC
>NW_014033180.1:0-1442 GCF_001186125.1 Sphaeroforma arctica JP610
CATACATACATACACACACACACATACACACACATATATATATATATTGGCCGCCACGAGATAAACGTCAACGACAGTTGTTATACTTTCTCACAAAAACAGCCGAAAGTCGTGAGTGCATCAACACATCGGCTGACACCGGTCCAATAATATATCAACATACATATATACATCCACACACATGTATACATATGCACGCATACATGTGTGATTTGCATATGAAGGAACAGAGCAGACGTAGTACCTTGCTCATCACCGTGTTCGAAGGGAAGTCTGTGGTGCCTTCTGGGAAGGGGTAATCGGAGAAGCAGTAATTGTATTTGCTCACATTGATGTGTGTGAATTTCATCACTCCGTATCGGACCTCGCTATAGTAAGAAGTTAATGTTTCGGCTTATAAATGTATATATCCAGAACATACAATTAAAACCATATGTTCACATGCACAAACACAAACACAAAAAGAAAACAAATATAAATATAAATACAAATACAAATACAAATACAAATAAAAATAGTACATATATATATGTATATATATATATATAGTACAACTAATGGTACTTGGATACACTTACTACTGATTGAGGACATAAACACAAAAACCATTGATACCATACGTATCTGCTTTGTTCCCTAAAACGCATACCTGTATGTCCATAGCCCACCAACGCCATTCGAAGCCTCGAAGGTGACATAGTCGATGTTCTCATCTCGACAGCACTTTGCTGTCACAACACCAGAGATACCAGCACCAATGATAGCCACACTAACCACTGTATTTTAAAGTGGCAGACAGAGCTGAGCATGCATTGTGATTTACGCGTGAAGTGCTATACTATAGGTATAGGAGTTGGCACTATACTATAGGTAAAAGAGTTGCAGAATGAACTTTTCGGGAAACGCCCAGACTCATTTCATCTGATGGCACACAGAAAACTATAACCACTTTGGCGTCCCAGATGAACGAGACACGAACTTACTCGAATGAGATATTACAAATAAAGACACACAATGTACTCGCAAGGTGGTCAATCAATACATATTCAAAGTGTATTCGCGCGTATAAGGATATGAGACTGCGGTCATTTATTGAGCATGACTGCATTAGTTAGGGTACACGATGAATGCACAATGAAATTCAACCATTTCAGAACATAATATTATATATATATATATATATATATATATATATATATATATATATATTTCATATATATATATATATATGTATATATGTATATGTAAGTATATATATATAAATATATATATATATATATATATATATATATATATATATATATACATATGCATATATATATATATATATATATATGTGTGTGTGTGTGTGTGTGTGTGTATGTATATATGTGTGTGTGTATCTTTGCAATGTATCTATATATTTATTGTGAATGAATGTCTGTATGTTGAATGTATATATG
>NW_014033179.1:0-1442 GCF_001186125.1 Sphaeroforma arctica JP610
AAATTGATCATTGTCTCATAGCTTTTTCTAATGCTAATAAAAACAAACAAACAATTGAAGTAATGTAGATATATATCTATTGGCAGGAGTATATACAAACTGATGGTTAACTAGTAGCTACCACATGTTCACACATGTCGGTATCAAAATATCAAGTACTATCTAAGATTTTGTGAAGCCACTAACACATATGTGAACTTTGTTTCAAGATATGTAGGGATATACAAGTAAATGTATCAGAGAGGATATAAAAAGCCAATTCATGTTCTAGCAAAAGAAGACAAAACGTATATCTACGTGCTAAGAAGGTATGTCTACTGTTACATACGGATACTTCGATTAAAATACAAAGATTTTCTTCTTGCTTTACTTTCAAGATCTTTAAGTTAGCCTGAAACTAAACCATATAAATTTCTGCTATAACTATAACATTTGACCATGTAATCGTAGAGAACTTACTTATGCATACTGGGAAACAAGTCGTCATCCTCGTCTATTATCCGCAGACCAGTGTTCGAGCGAATGGATACCTTACTGCCGCTGTGTCTGGAAGAGGAACTTTTACTTTTCTTCTTCTTCTTCTTCTTCTTCGGGTCTCCAAGTGTTGTTGCAGCATCCGACTGATACCGTCTCATTAACTCTTCTCTGGTCATACCCATAGTGGCGACTGTCTGGTGTGGTCGACAAGTGGATTGCGAGATGCCTTGCTTGATACTCAAGCCTATTAATTATTAATCATATATATTTACATACATAAATACACAATGTTTATATACTATATATCATGCTTTATATATATTTATATATACATATGTGTGTGTGTGTGTTGGTGTGGGTGCGTGTACACCTATACATTACGTATATTTATCTTTGTGTGTAAATACAAGAGCCTATGTCCTATGTCCAAGGATAAAGACAGTATTTGTTCGTGATATCACCACTGACTTCAGCCCGCCAAAACCAACTATGATGTTCGGTACTTACTATTTTGATGTCTCAAAATCAAATTGTTGACGCGGCGGACGAATCATCATTATGACATCGTCCATGGTAACGGGTGCTGGACGGTCGCCCGGACAGCTGCAACCTGGAAGTGCTGGAGTGGGGTTCATTCTAGCAACAATGACTCTCATATAAAGCTATAGATCTCTGAATGGGGAAGAAACATAAGCTATGTTATGTGTGTTTTGGACATACTCAACAAAGTAACAAAACAAGAGTAGCTCAGCAATCATGATTTGTGCTTTCGTTTTGTCGTGGGTTTCGACTATGGTCCTGTTGGTATGCGCAACACTATGCATCGGTATGTCTGTTCTTTTCCTATGCATAGGTATGTCTGTTCTATTCCTATGCATAGGTATGTCTGTTCTATTCCTATGCATAGGTATGTCTGTTCTATTTCTATGCATAGGTATGTCTGTTCTATTCCTATACATAGGTAT
>NW_014033178.1:0-1442 GCF_001186125.1 Sphaeroforma arctica JP610
TATTATAAACATGTAGACCACTATTATTACACACATAGATATGCCAATCGCTCATATCCCATCATTCTTGACAAACTACAGATACGAACTCTCAGAGTTTTCGCTCGCGATTAAAACCTACAGCAGATATACCTACCAATCAACCAATGGTATCTGCAGATTCAGACTCACTGCATTCATTGGACTGTGATACGTCGTTGCAGACAACACGCACCGACTCACTGACAGCGGGAGGATACACACCGCAGGTAAGTACAAGTTTTAGGGTTTTTAGGCTTTAGAGCGTATCTCTGATATGTGTTCTATGGCCCTTAACCGGTGTGTGTGGCGAGATATAGGGTTGTAGTGACTTCGTGTGTGTTGTCAGCTGTATAGCTCTTTATCGTTGGTTAGAGTGAGATACATAGTTACAGCTATTTCATGTACGTAGTTCATTCTATTGACCTACATCTTGATTGTATAGTCATATATATATATGTATGTATATTAGTATGCCTGTATAGTATATTGAGCAAGATATTAGTCTGACCGCATGTATTGCTTGAGTGAGGTATGTTCGGATTCTTCGTGTATTTGCCAACATGGCAGCTGCAGGGGTTAGGCTCTAGGATTTGCTCTAGGGTTTGCACGCGCAGAAACATAGCAGGTGAGTCGTGTCTGTATCCGTTTACATAGAATTGCACAATATCTTTTTATCGTTGGTTAGAGTGAGACCTATAGTTCTAGTTCTGCTGTGTTATACTGTATCCGTTCACATATAATTGCATAATATCATTTTATCGTTGGTTAGAGTGAGACCTATAGTTCTAGTTCTGCTGTGTTATACTGTATCCGTTCACATATAATTGCATAATATCATTTTATCGTTGGTTAGAGTGAGACCTAAAGTTCTAGTTCTGCTGTGTTATACTGTATCCGTTCACATATAATTGCATGATATCATTTTATCGTTGGTTAGAGTGAGACCTATAGTTCTAGTTCTGCTGTGTTATACTGTATCCGTTCACTTATAATTGCACAATATCATTTTATCGTTGGTTAAAGTGAGTTCTATAGTTAGTTCTAGTTCTACTATGTGATACTGTATCTGTTTACATATAATTGCACAATATCTTTTTATCGTTGGTTAGAGTGAGATCTTTAGTTATAGTTGTATTGTGTTATACTGTATCCGTTTACATATAATTGCACAATATCCTTTTATCGTTGGTTAGAGTGAGACCTATAGTTCTAGCTATATAGGGATACACTGTATCCATCACATATAATTGTATCGTGTGTCGTGTGAATCAACGATTTCCTAACATGTTTGGTATTGCCTAATATGGACGTCAATCGGTTTGGCGCACTATTGCAGGACAGTACCATGACGTCACTGGCACTGGATCTGGTCGTCGAGGTGCTGTACGTCAGCATGCAATACAAGGCGGATGGTAAGACAT
>NW_014033177.1:0-1441 GCF_001186125.1 Sphaeroforma arctica JP610
TATATGGATATAGATATATATTGAACTCCAGTGTGCATTAATCCATCATAAATTGAAGCACTGCATTGTAGTTTGGTACAAGAGTATGTAACTTCTTTTCACTGTTCAATCTCTTACCCTATTAACACTAAACAAATTGAATAATAGCTCACATTCAATGCATTTGTATTAGTATCCAATGTACTAAATAGTGTGACACGCATACAACTTCCTACCATACGTACTGTGATCTACTGCCATATAGCCGAATATCTACTCAACTGTACTGACCTGTTATACTTAGTCTTTTAAATTTAAGCTTTCTGGGTTTAAGCTTTTAAGGTTTAGGAATCGAATGTTTCGATTCTTCTGCCCAATTCTTTCCCTTTCTGTTCCCAGACGTCAGTTCGGTCGCCGAGTTCGGATTGGATTATGTCGTCATCGATGGGAGACTATGTAGGTACCACGCACGTGTACATATCACTTCGCATCCATTTGCATTGGATTGTGGTCTTCTTTATAGTTTTCAGGTGTTTTAAGGTTTTTGGTTTGTTCAATCAGGCAATGGTTGCTGTGATCAAATCCTGATCAAACATACCTTCTGGTATGCGTAAACTGTGTTTAGGCGTCTTCTGTGCCGAAGTTCTGTACTCAATTTGATGAATACGATAGACTATATAACAGGACGTACAAGCGTATTTCCTCGACTTCGCATTGGGCCATGCTTAAAAAGTGGTTGATAGCGTTATACATAAAATGAAATCCTACAAATCTCTACCACCTTCCAGCGCTAGTACCCTCAACCATACACCACCCAAACACTAAACTCCGAACGGAAATCCGCGACTAACATATATATCACTATACTATTTACTAACATACATATCACTATACTATTTACTAACATATATATCATTATACTATCTACTAGCATGAAAATCATTATACTTAACACTCATACCATGGTGTACACTTGTGTGTCGTATACACATGATATCATCCCTGCAGTTGACAACGCCGCTCTAAGCACAGGCGCAATCGTTGGCATAGCAACGGCCCTGCTAGTGATGTTGATCGTATTCATAGTGGTCATTCTCTTCCTGATGCGGAGGTAAATATGTTTGTGTTGGATTCTTCTAACATATGTATGTATGGGTACAAGCTCCCTATTTTTTATGAAATAGCACGGCTTTGTTCTCGTATTTCTTATTTTAGAACGGGCGTGTTTTGGTCTGATATTTCCATCTATAGAAACGACGCATCATTCTCTGATCGCCTCAAAATCTAAATTTATATAGTCATAGACTAGATATTGTCTACCGTCAGTGCCTACCGTTAGTCCCCTATATTTTACACTACAAACCAATATCAAGCAAATGGCTTTCCCCCCCAAAACTGGCCTCTCCTACACCTGATTCTTCAAACATGACTCACTACAACACGTGGATCACACACATGCTAC
>NW_014033176.1:0-1441 GCF_001186125.1 Sphaeroforma arctica JP610
TTAGTTTAGTCGTGTGTTGATTCATATGTCTCATGTAGTTATAGTCATGTGTTTGATCTCACATGTCTCATGTAGTTGTAGTCGTGTGTTTGATGTCATATGTCTCATGTAGTTATAGTCATATGTTTGATGTCATGTCTCATGTAGTTATAGACATGTGTTTGATGTCATATGTCTCATGTAGCTATAGTCATGTGTTTGATGTCATGTCTCATGTAATTATAGTCATGTGTTTGATGTCATATGTCTCATGTAGTTATAGTCATGTGTTTGATCTCATATGTCTCATGTAGTTATAGTCATGTGTTTGATCTCATATGTCTCATGTAGTTATAGTCATGTGTTTGATCTCATATGTCTCATGTAGTTGTAGTCGTGTGTTTGATCTCATATGTCTTCTCTCATCTTCTGATAGGTGTAATGGGTGCGGGTGATACCATCAGTATACAGCATGTGCAAGCGGACAACAACACTGTCACCGACGTCAATGGTAAGTCATCTGAGTTTTTCTCATCCTATGATTTGCTTGTGTGTCGATGTGTATGTATGTATGTAAGTATATGTATGTATGTATGTATGTATGTGTATGTATGTATGATATATATATATATGTATGTGTGTGTATGTCAGTGTATGTATGTCAGTGTATGTATGTATGTATGTATGTATGTATGTGTATGAATGTATGCATGTGCGTGTAGGAATGTATATATGTTTGTCTGTTAGTATGTATGTATGCAGAGTTTGCATTTATTCAAGTATGGGTGCTTGAGTGTACTTGTGTGCTTGTGTGTGTGTGTATGTGCGTATGTGTGCGAGAATGCGTCCACATGCGTGTGTATGTGAATTAATACCCATAAGGCGTGCGTGTAGGTGTGTTTGTGTGTATGCACGTGTCTATATATATGTACCTATATAAGCGTACGTGCATAACCTGAATGGGTAATATAATAGCCTTTCCCCATGTACGTGTACATATTCTTGCTGTTGTGCGTGTCGGGCGGGCTTCTGCCTCGTAGTTGTGTGTCTGTCTGCATTGTGACCATCACTATCAATTGTCCCGTTTAAGGTTTTAGGGTTTAAGGTTTAGGGTTAGTGTCCGCATACACCGCATACAAAGGGTGTACCAGTGAATGGCATATACGTTTGTAAATCACTGTATATATGCATGCACATAATGATATAGCACATTTTTAGATCTTGCATACTTGAGATGAATTTTCTGTTTCGTTATATACACAAGCGGGAGGGAGACAGTTGTGCTGATTGATGCAACCACGTATATAGAAATGAGCATCATATTGTTCGTATTCCGTTCGTTTGTATTTAAGGTGTGGGTGATAATAAGGGTTTAGGGCGAGATACATCCAATCATCGCACACAAAAACGCACACAAAAACGCACACACACACAAACATACATACACACACACGCACACACA
>NW_014033175.1:0-1441 GCF_001186125.1 Sphaeroforma arctica JP610
ATATATATAATAATATATATATAAATAATATATATATATGTATATATATATATATATATAATAGAAAGAGCATCGCCCACTTTGCGTAGCAAGTAGTGTATAATGATACCGTACCCCGCGGGTAGGTTATGTGTAGATGCAATGGGCTAGCGCAGAGGCGTTCAAATGGGTTGACCCAACAAATAGGCCGTGTGGGATTCAAATGATCCACCACTCAGTGCAAGTCTTATTCTCTCTACTCATGAAATTTTTATTCTCTCTACTAAAGCCAGACTTATTTTCTCTACCAATGCAAGTCTTATATGCACATACGCGGTGCATAAACCGCACATCTCAATACAAATCTTGCGCTTTCGTTTAACAGTCAGGCTGTACGATAGTTATGACACAGAGGGGCACTTCTTCTTGGTCTTCGAATTGGCTAAGACGGGTGAACTGTTTGAGCTGCTGACGGAGAAAGTGTTTGTGTCCGAAGTAGAAGCACAGTAAGTCGTCCATACGTGTGTTCTGCGGCTGTTGGATACTCAAGAGATGTGCCTGGGCTGTATCATTCGCTTCGTATTGATGTGTGTGGGCTGTACCCATGGCTTCGTATTTGTACGTTTTGTGTGTGCTGTTTCAGAGTGCTCTTGCTTGATGTGGGCCGATGTCTCATACGTGCCACATATGCTCAGATCTCAGGCGCAAACGGGGATTGCAAATCTAGGACGCTATCTGCTGGATCTGTTGTGGTTTTTTCTTCTGTTGTTTGTCTTGCGATAGTATTCCCCATATTCTTAATCTGATGGGAACTGAACGGTGGAGGGAGGAATCTGGCCACGCCCTTCTGACTGGTCACCGACACCAGACTTATGATGTATCACATTGTTATGCATCGTGTACGATATGATATATAGTCGCGTTCACAGACACGTGGTGTATGGTGCTTTACTGCTTGCAATACGAAGTTAACGCATAGGCGTTTCGCCTCAGTACCCAATGGCATCGCACCGTAGGCTACACACCACTTCAATTGCCGCACCTCTCATTCACGAAACGGGCTAAACACTAATTGCCAACTTGGGTTGTACTTGTGATGCCTACGCGAAGCTTCCTAATCCATGGCCCGCTGCATTGCTTAGGAAAATGATGCGGCAGATCTTATCCGGTGTCGAGTACATTCACACTAGCAAGGTGGTCCACCGTGATCTGAAGTTGGAGAATATATTGATGATGAACGAGGAAACGCTGAAAATCAGTGATTTCGGATTTGCGGCTTATGTAGAAGAGGACGAGGTATATATGTGTTAAGCCGCTCATGTTTTCATCATATCAACATGATACAGACTGACTATTCGTAGTACTGACTTCTCGACTCGACAAGTCAAACATAGATTAATATATGAATACACACACACACATATATATATATATATATATATATCCACACACACACACACAC
>NW_014033174.1:0-1441 GCF_001186125.1 Sphaeroforma arctica JP610
TGTGTGGGTGTGTGGGTGGGTGGGTGTGTGGGTGTGTGGGTGTGTATGTGTGTGTGTATGTGTGTGTGTATGTATCAATGGGTTCGTGTCTTTGTATGTGTATAAGGAAGGCACGACTCCGTGCCCTTGTCTTCGTTGAAATGACCTGGAGTGAGCCGATTGAAGACAATGATACTACTTCCGGTTAAAAGCAACACTGAGGATGTCTCAGTATCCGCGTTGTGTGCAGTCGTACAATGTACCTGATACTATGTCGTATCGAGTGTATGAGTCTCCAATTATTTTTTTGAAACGCCCTACATGCTACCCGCTGTTATTTGAACAGCTCTACGTACCACCAACAGCTATGCGTATATGATAGTAAACACAATGATTAATTCAGCATCATACAACACTGGCGTACTTCTAAAAGTGTAGCCCTATTGCGTATCGTACATCTCATTTGCTAAAGTAGAGTATCACATGTGGCCCGAATCCACGGATTCAAAGTATTTAACCATAACCAATAACGCTATTACATCAACAATTAAACATGCCCCCTTGTTCTACGAGTGCTACTATATGTAGTACAACACACTCAGACACCTACTACACGCTCGATTGTATGCACACATCCTACGTACCCCCATCGGATGAGAAAGGGAAGGCTGTCCGTGAGGAGAGACGGCCGGACGATGGACTGCTCTGCTGTTGTGCATCTGAATCGGTCACACTCACAGTGAGGCCTTTGCCACTGTTTATAGTGCGCTGTACACACAGTGTAGTTATGGCGCAAACGTATGTGGAGCAGAGGCGAGTTAGTCAAAATGATACAACTATGAAGATACAAACGTATGTGGATCAGAGGCAAGATAGTCAGAATGGTATGATTATGAAGATATAAACGTCTGTGGATTGGAGGCGAGTTCATAGATATAGTACATCTATTTGCCGCTCTAAAGATACACTAGCGTGCATCCGCTGTCGCGCAAACAGTGTACTTAAACTGGGTATCCATGGAAAATCTGTTGCAAAATAGGCGAGTAGTCTCGACTCGGTCTGATATTATCAAAAGCCCGTAGACGAGATCAGCCATTAATGATGTAGACGAGTTTGTACAGAAGTATTCAGATCATATGGTAATATATAAATACATAGATGGTGATACATAAATACATATATGGTGATATGTAAATCCGTATATGGTAATATATAAATAGATATATGCATATACAAGCCGGCGTATTGTCTGCACTCGAGAACGCTTGCATAGTTGGATGTCGATTACTAAGAGCTTTATGAGAGGACCCATATACACAGTAATCGGCGGCTAATTCGAGTCCAAATTTCTCATAGCATTCGAAACGCTCAATCTAGATCATTCGTAAGTATGTCTGTATGTGTGCGTGTGTGCGTCTATACATATTATATATATATATATATATATATATATATATATATA
>NW_014033173.1:0-1441 GCF_001186125.1 Sphaeroforma arctica JP610
GAGTCAATTCGGGCAAGTGTTGACAAAACACTGTTTGACGGGTGAGGGTACGGTGGTTCTTCAACATGCTGGATAAAAGACCCAAGGTGTTCGTGGAGGGTCCAGATACCGTGGAATTCGTGGCACTCCTATAATTGCTGAAAGAGGTCAGGGCCTACCAGGATGCGTCGAATCAGTTGTTGGATGCAGGTGTGACAATGCTGCAACCAGGGATTACATATGTCTAGCGAGATTGATTCCTGGTACTCCGAGCTACGAGCCATATTGGTTGTCATTGATATACACAACAATAAACTATGAAGTATCCTTTAGACATTTCTCCAAGTATATACTATTCACGTACACTTTGCACATATTACCAGCTCTGAGAGGCGTTGAGCCGCTCGGAGAAGCTTCTGAACGCGCACTTAACAAAATATATGTAACGAGTTGTATGTGTGCTAATTAGGAAAACAGCGAGTGTATTGGTAAATTTGCGAGCTAAAATACAGGACAAATATCTGACACCAACTTGACCTGGAAAAGCACCGATAATATTGTAGACTGTACCTATCAGATAAACGTTGTATTTTTATCGTTACCCTTTGGATAAATAAGTTATAGCGTTTAGCTTATTGAGGTCAGGTGGTCAGCGGTGGGTGGTGAGTGGTGAGGGCTCACTGTCACTGAGTGGCGGTGGGGATAGACTGACAGTGCCCCTGACAGCGGTGAGTGGTGAATGCCATGGTGAGTTGGTGACTGGCCGACTGCTGGGGTGAGCCGGTGAGGCCGGGAGTCAGTGAGTGTCTGAGGGAAATCTGAACTGTGAATGAACTCATGCCCGCACGGACTGATGGACATGCCCGCTGATATATAATTATTTAAAAAAAACAAAACAACTCGTTATTTTTTTTAGTCTTGGCTTCATAGTCGAGTTTACTCCTTGGAGTCACACGACTTGTACGCCAGACTCGCAAGAGAGACTAGACAGCCGAGAGGCTGGATTTGCGGTTATTATTGTTTTAAAAAAGAAGAAAGAAAACAAACAGTAACGACTCATGAGTCAGCTCCCTGCTCCAAGTCTCAGCCTGATGAGTCGTGAGGTATTTATTTCGCTATCATATATAATTTATATTTGTAAAGAATAGGCTTGTGCATTGTGCAATGTGTGTGTGCAGACTGCGGTGTGCGCGGGCCATGGTGGCCTGTGCACTCTCAGAATCTTGTGAACTTGTCACCTCTCAAGTTCTCGACATGAACAAGCTCACTCTCACCTTTTGTGTATATAAATATATTATTTTATTAAATAAAATATGTGAAGTTGTGCGTTTGTGACTGTGGATGTCACACTGTCAGACGTCAGTTCGCCTTTTTCATTTAATTTATTCATTAGTAAAGAGATAATTATATAATTTTAAATGCGGGTTGTTATTTTGAAATAAAATACTAACAAAAATATAGA
>NW_014033172.1:0-1441 GCF_001186125.1 Sphaeroforma arctica JP610
TACACTACTGTAACTACTAAATAACTGAAAAATATGTAAACTTCGATGGAAATTACTAGGTTTCAAACTATATTAAACTAAAATACAATTTAGTCAGTTAAGATTTAGCAGTGGTAGCTTGTATAATAATGATCGGGACTGCCTCTTGTTAAGAGCCTAAATATCCTCGATCACACAGGGCGTACCTCTAGCTGTTCTTTATTGAATAGTTTTAACTAGAAGTACTAAGTGTTCATGACCACATGCCTAATTTGTAGATAGACATAATAACGTAAGTCACGTTAATACATTAGCTGATATAAATAAAGTTCCATCTGAAGAAAAATTAAAAAAAGAAAGACTTATTGGATTTTGGAGATTGGCGGGAGGACCAAAATCTATAAGTAGTAGTCCGGAGATTATAAAATTTAGTTTATAATATCCTACATCTACTAATGTCTCAAATAGGTCCAAGTAGATGAGTCATACCAAATACTCAGGCTATTGGAGCCATCAAAGTGCATTTCGAACACTTTGGAAATATTGGAAAAAGAGCTTGTATTAAATTATTTAAAATACAAATAAAAACCAATGTACTATCTCAATTGATCTTGATATTTTAGACTGACCGTGTGACCGAGGATATTTAGGCTCTTAACAAGAGGCAGTCCCGATCATTCTTACACAAGCTAACACTGCTAAATCCTAACTGATTAAATTGTATTTTAGTTTAATATAGTTTGAAACCTAGTAATTTCCATCGAAGTTTACAGAACTGAAGAAGATACTTCAACAATCTAATGTTGTCAATTATGTATCTCAGGAGTCTACCCCTCCTGATACTGAGGTAGCCCTTTCCAACAGGACTATGGTTCATCTAGCCAGCGTTACGCAGAATCTGACTGACTTAGAGGAGCTCGAAAGTAGAGTTAAAATTATACATAATTTAACGCATCGAGCATATGAGCATACTTATAAAATGGCTATTCGTGCAGGGCTTGATCACCCGGCGCTGAAAGAAAACATACGTGAAGTATGCCGACGCTGTACTGATTGTGAAAAGAACCAGATCAAGCGATACGGTTGGGCACCCCTAAAAAGTGTGACAGAAGATCAACCGATGCGCCGAGTCATAGTCGATTTGGTTAAACTCCCGCGATCCAAGCATACTGGCGATGTATATATCTGTCATTTCTTATGTGTGGCTTCGGGCTATAACTTGCTTTATGCAATACCGAACAAACGTCTACAAACAGTGGCAGAATTATGCTATCACGTCTTTAATGACTTCGGTTTCCCCCGAGTACTATGTTCTGATAACGGAAGTGAGTATTGTACCGACGTAATGGAGGCACTTATACTCGTATCAGGCATGACCCATAGGCGTGGTGTTCCTTACAAACCTCAAACGCAGTCATAGAGAAAGAGAACTTAAGAAACTCTTGCGTACCGCACTAGACGA
>NW_014033171.1:0-1440 GCF_001186125.1 Sphaeroforma arctica JP610
AAGTGTGCTTGAATACGCTCGCACTTGTGGCCGTTAAATCTATCAGTCAGGTTCTTGCAAAAGTAAGTGCACGAAAAGTGTGCTTGAATACGCTCGCACTTGTGGCCGTTAAATCTACCAGTCAGGTGCTTGCAAAAGTAAGTGCATGAGAAGTGTGCTTGAATACGCTCGCACATGTGGCCCTTAAATCTACCAGTCAGGTGCATGCAAAAGTAAGTGCACGAAAAGTGTGCTTGAATACGCTAGCACTTGTGGCCGTTAAATCTACCAGTCAGGTGTTTGCAAAAGTAAGTGCATGAGAAGTGTGCTGGATACGCTCGCACATGTGGCCCTTAAATCTACCAGTCAGGTGCATGCAAAAGTAAGTGCAGGAGAAGCGTGCTCTAATACGCAGGCGCCCGCTATACGATAGACCCTGCAACCCTCGGAGATTGTGAGCGCACATTCGTAGTGTGCGTGTTGAATCCACAACGAGCATGTGCTTATGACACGTGCTTGGTACCATAAGGGTGCGTGTATGGCCCTTTGACACAACACAACACAGGGTTTAGGGTTGAGGGTATATTGCCAGTGCCTATCATCACCCGTGCACGATTTTATATCACATCGGGTTGACCTCTGCACACTCGTGGCACCGATGACTTTGGTGGTCTCATAGACGTGGTAGTAGGCAATTGCACTAACCACTACTGTGGTATCACACTTCCAGACTCACTAGTGTAGGTATCACACTTCCAAACTCACTCGTGTAGATATCACACTTCCAGACTCACTCGTGTAGGTATCACACTGCCACACTCACTCGTGTAGGTGTCACACTTCCAGACTCACTCGTGTAGGTATCACACTGCCACACTCACTCGTGTACACACCTTGATGGCGAGCTTTTGGATCTCCGGCCTGACCTCCTCCACACAGCCTATGTCCTTCTTAGCGATAGCCTTCTTGCTGAACGCCAGTTTGCGGTTGAGGGCGATCATATGGCCCACATATTTGTCATTGATCTCTCCCTCGCACAGATACGACACCATGGCCGGTGGTAACACCTGCGGTTTCATTGGTCGAATGATAAAAAACTTGATTGAACGTTTGCGCTGAGCCGGGCGCGCGTTTGATCGGAGAGCTGCGGTGCTACGTGGGATTGTGCTAGTGGCTGATGGAATAGATTAATTGTTCAAAGAACTACATACGCTACTCACACGCACCCCTCAGCTCATACTCCTCCACCATACCTACACGTGGCGCATCGCTATCTACCATACCCATACTTGCATAAATCCCCACCACTTCTCACATACTTCTCCTGTATATACACAGGCACACAGACACACAGACACACAGACACACAGACACAGTCACAGACAGACACAGTCACAGTCACAGACACAGACACAGATACAGACACGGACACAGACACACACACATATATATATACATATA
>NW_014033170.1:0-1440 GCF_001186125.1 Sphaeroforma arctica JP610
TGAACTGGCTTGGATTCAACTTCAGCTGGATGTAATTTAAAATGTTTGATAGCGATGTTGTGAAGATCTATTGGGATTTTGAGCCGATCTTTATACATAGTTTCAGCTTGCGCCGACGCTGAATACACACTATAATCGAAGCAATACTACAGATTTTTGAGTATATCAGAATGTCATACCGTACGCAAACCACAGTGTATCCGACCACTATAGTATATCCGAAATGTCATCGTACGGCATACTCTCATGTGTATGGACTATGGACTATGGACTATGGACTGTATGCATCCGACCACTATCAGGCGTTGTTTTTATTTATTTACATATGATTATATATTTTGTAAAAAAAACAAACTAATTTATATATATAAAAACAGTATAAAACAAAAAAATACATCAAGAACATCAAGAGTTCAAGACTTCATGCATATTTTTTATATTTTTTATATTTGATATTTATTATTTAGCCTCCTAAATTGTCTAAAATAAATACACTTCATGAGACCTTTTGCTAAATTGGTTTTAAAAACAAAATCTTTTATTATTTGTTTTTTTATATAAAAAAACAAATATAATACAGTAATAACGTTGTATGTATAATTTTTAATGTATGTATTTAGTAATTACTATTTATATATTAAAACAGAGTAGTTGTTTTATCAAAACTGATACAGCTGACCAATAATATAGATTTGTGATTGTTGTTCCGGCTTGTAAGTTGTAGCACGAGAGTTCTCAGAACTTCTCAGTTCTGTGAGCTCTTAAAAATCTTAATTTGGTCATCACAGTAGATCTATTCTTTTATATCTTGGTGCTGAATAACTTGCTTCATTTCCAATTTCATGGGCCTCCACTCGACCACTCCTCCAGTCATCCACAGGCTCCTGTGACAGAATGGCAACATAAAAATAAAATATTATTCATTGTTGTAAAAAAAAACAAAAAGAATGTAACCAATTCAATTTTGAGACACTAAATATTTAGTATTATAAAAAAATAGATTCCGATTGTTTCTGTCTTCTTGATAAATACCCAATCAGTGATCAGATCAGAGTCGGAAGGCCAAGAAACAATAAAGAGAATGTGAGCATCATGTGATACATGTCTTGCTTTACAGTGCTGCGGCAACTCTCACTACACATTAGTGGAAGCATTATATAAAAACTGTATCCCGCGTATGCCTCAATATATATATTCATATATGTTTCTTGCTGCACAATGTACTTACTATAAACTATTGCTTGTTCAGTCAAGCTTCGCTATTTGAATTTATTCTTAAAAACATCCATTGCACAACGTGAGAAAATAGACACACTTTGCGAGACTGCTCTTCTGAAAGCAATTAACAACTTGTCAAAGTAGTATAAATGGGGATCCGAGTTCGTTCTAGATATTCACAGCATCGCAACCAAACATAAGTTGATTACCAAACAAGTTCTG
>NW_014033169.1:0-1440 GCF_001186125.1 Sphaeroforma arctica JP610
CTTTCCAATAACAGGCTGCTTCCACCTGCACCATAGACTAATCATGAACTACTATATATCAATCCATAAGCAAAGTTTTTCTCGCCACGTGTCCTCAAAAAGGTGTGTCGCCACCCGCAATATCATAAAAATCTCATAGCAGAGTTTCCACATAATCACCCCATGGAAGATATCAGGAACCCCGCCATACACACTCCTATATCGTATCTGATACTCGTAGACATATAGATGTCTCGTTCGTCTATCCTTAGTACACAAAATTCTACACATGTACACATGTACGTATATATATATATATATATATATACATGTATATATATGTATATATATATACAGATATCTATTTGTATATATACCTCACAGTCTTTTATATAGACATGCTTGATATTATCACGGTCTTATAATGAGTGTCGACTCCACATCACCTTCCCCACAAGGCCCCTATACACCCCACACCCACCTACACACACACCCGCCACGGCCCCGCCAAACCAACCTCACCACTCACACATCACATTACACCTGCATATACCTTGGGTCCTTGCACATCCTTGCCGCTGTTGCGATACTTCAGCTCCAGTTGTGTATTCCCACTGGCACTCCCATCACCCAGCATGTACGTCCACTGCTCCAGTCCTCGTGTCAACGCGTCGTGTCGTGTCTCGTACGCTGACACCACGCCATTGGTTCTGACACTGATGACACCCCCTCCCACATTGGCCACCACGCCGACCAGCGCATCGGCATCTGTGGCATTTCCGCCTGTGACAAATTTGCGACAGAATATGCGAGGAATGTTTAAAACCAGGTCGGATATTTGCCAAATGAGTGGTCAAGTACATGTGTCACCGCGTCGCGTCGTGTCTCTTAATGTGCTGTCATATGTCTGTTGACTTTGACACCTATGACACCACTTCCGACATTGGTGACGACCAGTGAGTTGGGATCTGTGGCATTTTCGCCCAAACATTTGCGTCAGAATTTGCGACACGGTGGATCTGATATTGTTGGAAAATAGCTGGAATGCGTTCCAGACCACGTGACAACGCTCGTCGTCCCGTGTGTCATACGCCGACAGTGCGAGCCGTTCCCTATACGTTAAAACAGACAAAGAGAAGACTATCTGTCTACTTAGTAGGAAGCATGTGTAACCTCTGTACTAATTGCGTTACAACCCTGTTTTTGGCTCTGCTAAGGCAACTGAATAGACACGCTCATACTATATATACACAATTAGATAAACTTTTCTATGCTAAGATATGTCTGTGTATATGACTGAGTATATGTAGATTGATATGCCGCACTTTCATTCAACCCCGTTGTATATTCATATTCACAAACACGCATATATATATGTGAATATATATATATATATATATATATATATGTGTGTGTGTGTGTGTGTGTGTGTGTGTGTGTGTGTTGTGTGTAGTAATAATA
>NW_014033168.1:0-1440 GCF_001186125.1 Sphaeroforma arctica JP610
TTATACATATATATACATATATGTATATGTTTATATATATATATATATATATAGTATGCAGATTCTCATGTATTCATATATATATATGCAGATTTCATTATTTGTTCTATATATTCAATGCATAGTTGCGTTTCCGTATGAATATGTGTACATCCAGCGCTTTATTGCTGGCTTCAGTGCTGTCACAACGTCGTGATCGAACAAAAAGCTAAACCTCTATGTTGGCCATATCCCGTGTGTACCTAAATTGTGCATGCTTTCGATTGTACCAGATTTACGTTGTAGTGATCGGCAGAAGGGTTGACCAAAGATATAATCTGGCGGGAAATACTGTTAATTCGGAGTTAATAAATTCCAATTTTCTAAGTTGTTGAGTATCGATTCGGGATCTTTTATCTATTTATAAACCTGTGTGTTTTCTGCATAGGCGGCGAATCTCCAACAGATTAGTCGACAGGGTGTGTCGGGGTTTAACGTATGCTTAGACGTCCAACGTCTATCATTTACATCTGCCTAGCTCTGCTGTCAATCTAGAAATATGTTTTAAACACCGAACTATTGGTATCTACAATAGGACTTGGAATCCAAACCAATAGACAAAATGGAGGTGTTTGATATGGTGTGTAGCACAGAGGTCTACGCCGATATCAGACACGACGGGGATAGGCTTCAGGCCAATAAAATTGCATCAACCGAGTTTGGGGTCACCAACTACGTCCGATTATTAAGGAAGGAGCAGCAGGAAGTGGGTATGTGCTGCGAACTATGTCTAGAGACGTGCGTATTAAATGATATGAATATACATACATATATATATATATATATATATGTTCTTTCTTAGTCACGTGAATCGTATTTTTAGTTTGCATATGGAGATTATATGACATATTGAGGTACTTACTTTGCCTTGCATATTTATTATTGGCATCGAGTCGCATACTTTACTATCCACATATCTATATTGAAACTGTCTGTCATATGGGTGCGAGCGATGTGGAAGGACATAGAGCCCACATACATTAATATTTCTGGAATATATAATTTTCATTTTTGTCCTTGCATACATGTATATACATGCATCGATATATAGACATCGATGTACATACATGCATGCATATAAATAAATATAAAAACTTATACATAAATACATCTTTATTAAACTATCTATCTCTATCTATCTACCTATCTATACGTACATACACATATACATACATACATACATATGAATATATATATATGTGTCTGTGTCTGTGTCTGTGTATGCGTATGTGTCTGTGTATGTGTCTGTGTCTGTGTCTGTGTTAAGATATATGTATATATATATATATGTGTGTGTGTGTGTGTTATTTATTATTTATTATTTATTATTTATTATTTATTATTTATTATTTATTATTTATTATTTATTATTTATATTATTTATTATTTATATATAACTAT
>NW_014033167.1:0-1439 GCF_001186125.1 Sphaeroforma arctica JP610
AATATAATATGTATGTATGTATCTATAATCATGTGCGTATACATATACATATAAATATATATCAGACGCATTTAATTATTGTATGTATTTTTATTAAGTATATATTGAGGGTCGTAGTTGCGATAATAAGTAGTCGCGGATAACGTATATTAATCAAAACGCTAAAGCGTGCAGCTTCGTTCTCGTGCTAAAAGTGAGCTAAGAGTATCACAGACTATACTCAAGTGAAACCCTAAACCCCAAAACCATGCTTAAAGAGTGCTACTGACAATGTGTCATAGAGTATTTATTAACTCAGTCCAAGCCATGGTGTAGCTTAGCTTATATCTATAAGCACTTTCGTTGACTATTATATGACTCAATTTACGACGTCCGTTGATACGCCATGTCGTAAATAGGTGGGGGACAAGCTCATTAGCATCAACGGGAAGAGCGTCGTAGGGCTGACGACGGAGGAGACTCACCAGGTGTGTCACATTTGACATGTTATTATATGTCGCAAATACGTATGTCGTATATGTATTTCCTTGGCGTGTCGCATTTGACATCTTATCATATGTCGCAAATACGTATGTCGTATATGGAGCTCCCGCAGTATAGTACCAGGCGTAGTGTCTGGTGCTTAGTGCATACAGTTGCATCTCAATTGGTCAGTGTCTGCGCACCCAAGATGTTACCTCAGGTGTGTCATGCAGTGTTCCTATGATCTCAAGCAAGTTAGGGATAGGCATGTTGCTTCTACTAGTCTATGTATAGTATTATACCGTATAACACATGTCAGGATATAGTGTGTGTTCGCATACTAGTATATGTATAAATGTTATAACATTTATTACATGTCAGGATATATTGTGTGTTCGCATACTAGTATATGTATAAATGTTATACCATTTATTACGTGTCAGGATATAGTGTGTGTTCGTATACTCGTATATGTATAAATGTTATACCATTTAACACGTGGCAGGATTTATAGTGTTCGCATACTAGTATATGTATAAACATTGCACCATTTATTACATGTCAGGATATATTGTGTGTTCGCATACTAGTATAGGTATAAATACTACACCATTTATTACATGTCAGGATATAGTGTGGGCTCATACACTTGTATATTTCGGGATTTAGCGTCCCTGTATGCATTTTTTGGTCTTATATATGCACTATCATAAAGCACATACGCACATATGAGTCACTATCAACGTACATGTTGAAGCTGTAGTTATTCTGCTCATCCGCCGATGTTTGGGTAGTTCTTTGGGTTTTAGGATTTTTGGGTTTTAGTTGCACCCTTTGTGGTGTACCGTTTCAGTGTGGGAGTAGGACATCGGGCGCACGGATAGCCCTGCACCCACTCATTTTGGGACAGGTCGAAACAGGTTAATATATATAGATATATGTACATGTTGTACCTGTATAGATATATACATAAATGC
>NW_014033166.1:0-1439 GCF_001186125.1 Sphaeroforma arctica JP610
AATAATATAATTATGTATATATATATATATATATATATAATTATGTATATTTATATACGCACGCATGTATGTATGCAGGTAAGTATGTATGGATGTGTGGATGTATGGATGCATTTATTAATGTATGTGTGTGCATATGTATGTACGTATGTATGTATGTGTAGATATATTGGTATATATATATATATATATGAAGTAGTCATAACTGGCGAAGGCACTGAACCGATATATATATATAACTATATATATATATATATATGAATTTGTCATACCTGGCGAAGGCACAGGAACGAAGCGCACTGCTGAAATTCAGCGCGGGCCTACAGGTGACAGAAGAAAAAAAGAGCGATTAACATAGCGATCTAGAATATTTGACCAGACGATCAAATGCAAATACATAATCAGAGAATTCAAAGTACAATCAATTAGTATGGGAAAATACGGAGCATTCCCTCAAAAGGCAATTGTTCCTAAATGCAACATCGAGATAGTAAATACGTTTGTAGATACAAATTACCTCATAATGGAAGCTCCTCTGGATGCAAACATAGTAACCTAGTTAATAAAATCTGCAAACAACTTCTACACTGAAAGTGTGTTTGAGGCCACACACTTGCATTTGTCCCGCGATTTATACACAAAATCATAGCCGCCGCCTTCTAGAACAAATGTGAGAATTATAAAATATGTACATATCGAACAAGACCTAAATCATGCCCTTGAAATGATGTTCGGTACTAATATCAGCTTTATTACTAAATACACGGGCTTGTGCCCTGTTGTAACATGTAATCTGGTTGTTTTTTGTTCTTGTTTTATTTTATAGAGAAAACAAAAACCAATAGACAAATACTACTGGACTCAAGCGACAAGACCCTCAAGTCTCAACTCTCATGGAGTCGTGAATTCTGAAGAAGTATTATTTACATACGATTTGTTCGTCAATATATCTCGAATATTACTTAGGCTCATGTAAACTCATCGCGGATGCAGACTTACTTACGTACAATTACTACTACATTATGGAATCATTCTCATGTGGCTGCGTGAATGCGCCAATTTCGAAAGGTATTTCTTCGCCATGTCCCTTGTCCAGCTCGACAATTATCCGTTGCTACCAAATAAATATCAATACGATCCCTCCTTCCGCTTCTCTTTTTATATTCTAACAATTTCTACCAGTCTGATACTTCAATTTTCATTCTATGATATACCAGAACCGACATGCAAACGTAGTGAGGTGTTTGAGGATGTCAGTGCAAGCTTAGCTATACACCATGGAGGACCAGTCCTGCAAGCACGGTATTCCTGGCTGATTGAAGCACATGTAGGTAGTTCTTAATCCATTCCCTTTATATATCACGCGGAGCATGAATTCAAAGCCTGTGTATCTATACTAATTCAATATTCATACATATACATACTTCAGGATTTATACA
>NW_014033165.1:0-1438 GCF_001186125.1 Sphaeroforma arctica JP610
ATATATATATATATATATATATATATATATATATATACTATATATATATATATATATATATATATATATATATATATATATATATATATATGTATGTATGTATAGATATATATATATATATATATTTGTATATATATATGTATGTATATATATATATATTCATATATATATATATAAATATCTGCATGTGAGTGTATACCAAAATTTATTGATTGACCGTGCTCATCGGTATATTAGTCAACCACGATTTCAGCGAATCTTTATACTGAAGAATCGCAAAATCACGTGATACGAATTTCATATGATCCAATCTATCTGTGTTAACCTCTTCGACTTTCGGGCAAACCCAACATACGCCGTCTAGAGTAAGAGTTTCAAGCGTGGCAGTTGCATGTTTTACTCTGCTGTTTATCCGGACACCCTAGCAGCTGCGGCTATTGCGAACAATGTGGTGTTATGTTAAAGGTGTATTTTCTTTTTACAAAATGATGCATGTACTTTATAATTGGCACCAGCACATGTTATAATTGGTGTATGTATGTTAATCGAGTACAATGCTATCTGTTCGATGTTCGGTACATTGTAGAGCCGCAAAGAGAAGAAATCAAAGTCACACAAGAAACACAAAAAGTCCTCTCGGGTGTCCCACAGCTTGTCGTCGGGGTCGGATTCGGACAGCCAAAAGGTAAACCAAAAGTCCAGTTTAGGTAAATCAAAGTCCAATTCTATGTGACCCAACGTCTAGTTTAAGTGAACCAAAGTCCTGTTTAAGTGAACCAAAGTCCAATCTACGTAAACCAAAGTCAAGTTAAGTAAACTAAAGTCCAGTTCAAGTGAACCGAAGACCAGGTAAGTAAACTATAGTCCAGTTCAAGTGAACCGAAGACCAGGTAAGTAAACTATAGTCCAGTTCAAGTGAACCGAAGACCAGTTTAAGTAAACCAAAGTCTAATATTAAATATATCAAATTTCAGTTTAAGTAAAACAAAGGTCAGTGTAAGGAGATTAAGGTGAACACGAGTTTGGTTTTAGTTTAAGATACACAACATTTAGTTGAGGTACAGTACAGTTTAGTTGTATGTCTATTTTGAGAATTAGGCCAGCACCACAACATGCAAGGGCTGAGGAAAGGTGTGTCACTGCTTCTAATATACTTGAAAAGGTTTGCCTGTGATTCAAACGTGTCTTTATAGTTTTCTTTTGAAGCTAGTAAGAATTGTCATCAAGAGATGCGTATGTTGTTCTAGAGACTGATTGGGCCTTTACTTCAAAGCTGGGATCCGCTCGGATATTATTCAATTGTTTAGACATGATTAGGAAAATACATCTAGGATGTCATATATTACTCTGCGGTTAGTTTCGATATAGGTTTCATATTCCTGGAGCCGGTGGTTATTTTAAAGTTTTTACTGGTGGGCAATTAATGTATAAATATGTA
>NW_014033162.1:0-1437 GCF_001186125.1 Sphaeroforma arctica JP610
GTAAACCTGGTTGACTACGAGTAAATTTTGGTGAATTGAAGCTTTAATGTTACCCTGGCCCTCCGAGACGGAAACGATTTTACGGTTGTTGAGTCGGGAATTCGTTTGCGCACCAGACCAGACCTCATTATTAGCTGTCAGCACAATACGAAGACATACAACCAATACATTACTTTATGTTACTATCCAGCGTGTTTTTCATGTTATATTATCTCCCTCCCCCTTTACGCTTTGAGCCGTCGTTACAAATCAGATGTCTAAATGTCGAAATATCTGAAGAATCGTAAATCGAGACGTTTGGTATATCCTCTTACACACTTTGCGCTTGCCCATTGCCACATGCCACCCACAGACATCGAAACCGATACAAGCCTTTAATGAGGCTATCTCCATCTTTAAAGCGTTTAGCGGTGCCGATGAAACAGCGTAGGTCAAAATAGGCGGATACGTTGTCGTGCTCGTCATTTATAGTATAGAACACAGTGCATGCCGTATATGTATATATCCACATTTGATTTGGTTTGGGTCGCCTGTGGCGTGTTTATGGAGTGTTATCGTATTCGGCAAGGTAAGGTTCCGGTTGATGAGTCACGGCCGTGGTATGTTTATTTCGTTCAGGAAGCATCCCAGTTTTACTCGACCGCGTACCTGTTCTAAATAACGCAGCGAAACTGCTGTACATATACCGTCCACCAGTGAGGATGCGCACATTTGCAAGCACGTCTGCATGCACACCGTGTCTTCTACGTGCATATAAACACTTGGTGACCCGACCACAGACTCCCTTTCATCGATACTCAGCTACATAATCCGGCGTCTCGAGCTATGAAGCACATACTAGGAAGGACATGACGCTAATGTGTATTGCAATGTGTAGATACGGAAATCCAACACGTTTCGCACTATACGCTACCAATGGTTCCATTCCCGCATGTACGTATGTATGGAGATCCTATCCTCATATCCATATAACTATAAATACAGCTAGCATATGTTACAACAATCCTCTCCATATGCGATATATATATATATATATATATGTATATACCAATGTAAATCCTCACACCCTCACATTTTCACCTCCATACCTATATAATTAAAGAATCGAGCTGGACGAGGCAACGATGCAGGCCGCACAGAGTGGGTGCATTTACGGAGAGTTGGCGAAAGGGGAGACTATGAGCTCAGCTGCACGGCAAGTGTTCCTGCATAAGAACTTCACCGGGCTTGGTGAGGCAGCCGCTGCCAAGGTACGATGTTTGTACTGTAGGGGATTGGTATCTGTATTAATGTCTTGATGTGTATAGTACAGATTAGAATAGTATCAGAAATCACGTTTCTGAATAGGATATGTATGTCTACAGTAAACTCATGGGTCGTATGTCTGTATATATATATATATATATATAGACACACACACACACACACACACACATA
>NW_014033161.1:0-1437 GCF_001186125.1 Sphaeroforma arctica JP610
CACTCACACAGGGGAGCGTCCCTACGCATGTACACACCCTGGTTGTAACAGCGCTTTTAAAGACTGTGGCCAGCTTAAATATCATGTGCGCACTCACACAGGGGAACGTCCCTACCCCTGCACACACCCTGGCTGTAACAGCGCTTTTAAAAACTCTAGCCAACTTAAAATTCATGTGCGCACGCACACAGGGGAAAGTCCATATGCCTGTACGCACCCTGGTTGCAAAAGCGCCTTCAAACAAAAGAACGCGCTCAATTATCACAAGCGCAAGCACACTGTTGGTCGGTAGTATCCTGGATGTGACTCGATCGAGATAGACTAATCCACTTAAACAACAGATGCGCACATATGCACAGGGACACTGTGTGTGGTGGTGCGTACAAGAAGTGCGGCTACGTTTTATAGAGCATCTATTAACATAAAATACAAAAGCTACGAGCAATGTATTACTATGATCTTACGCGGTACATCTAAGCTCATAGAGGCAACTGTCCCTATCATCATGCTGACATTGTACAGTGAATATATCACTTTCGAAGTTTAAGGCCAAGGCAAGCTAAGCTCAGTCGTCTCCCCTGTGACATGCCCCTGCTAGTGTGATTTCTAACAATAGCGCGGTAATGCACACAATGCAGTTTGACCCGAAACGCCTGTCACGACAACGCACGCAGCTCCGGCAGTACTATGCTCCAGTGTGTCTGGAAATGGCTCAGTGCATGGTCATAGTGTTTAGTTTGGTTTTACGCCCACGTTCCGTCAGGCCAGTATGGATGAGCGGCACTCTGCAATCGTACCAAATGACTCATTCGGTGTCTTGGAGGGGTCATGTCTCCTCTGATAGGGCATCTACAGCTCTAGACATTGATACCATGCGTGAGCGTCACAGATGCGCGTTCCAAGTGGCATGCCCCCCCGGCGTGAGAGCTAGTGCAGTGTTGGTGTGAGGTATGAGTAGTAGGTAGGGCGCAAGCGTTGGTGTGAGGTATGAGTAGTAGGTAGGGCGCAAGCGTTGGTGTGATTTAAGTAGTGGGTAGGGTGCAAGCGTTGGTGTGTTGGCGGGGGGTGAAACGGCCATTCGGTAGCCTGAGCGTTGCGCAGGTGCAATCCAGGAGGATGGGCGATGGGCTCAGAGGCCTGTACTGAGTCTGCTAGGGTTTAGGGTCAGCGGCCTGGCCTCGTGTTTTCAAATTTGTAGACACGAAATTTGGGGACCATAAGGGTAATAAACATTTAAAGCCAGCGCCAGTAGTCCTTCTAGCTCATCACTATTCGGTTGAACAACATTGGTTCTAGCTAGTGAGGCCGTTAGCTCGTATATAAATATACCTGTGCATACAACATACATGAATAAATACAAAATTAAGTATACTCGTACTTGCATTCGTAACACTGGTATATATATATATATATGTGTGTGTGTGTGTATATATTTAT
>NW_014033160.1:0-1437 GCF_001186125.1 Sphaeroforma arctica JP610
AAAGCGCTCGAATAGGGGGTCCAACGCATCCTTCCATATAGGCGGAGCCCAGGCAATAATGTTCAGCCCATATGTAGCCGTGGATAGGATGAATGTTTTGAACATCGCCAGTCGGTTGCGGGGGTGTCGCCAGCTGAAGCCATGGAAGCCATAAGCGCGGAAAGAGGCGATACCCAGTGACAATGCTGCAACCAGGGATTACATATGTCTGGCGAGATTTATCCCTGGTATTCTGTGGGAGAGTGGGAAACCCAAGTATTTGGAGAGTTTAGGCTTGATATGTGGGGGAGCCATCTTCAGGGGTAGGTGACATGTGTTCCAAGGGGCATCTGCAAGCGTCGGCGTGATGAGCTCACCATTTATACGGAGGGTTGGCGCCGCGTGTCGCAAGTTGGTAGATCGTACTCGGGGTTTGATGACACCCTGTTTGAGGCCAGATTTGCGTCCCCAAGCATCAATGTCGTCTAAGAAGGGCTGGAGCGGAACCGGTTGGGGGGTCTTGGATCCGTGTGTCGTCGACGAATAAATAAAAGCGGACGAGCTTGGGCCGGAATTGTGCTAGTGTGACAGCCAAAGAAGCCAACGATTTAGCCTTGTAGGATGCCATTTGTTCTATGAAATGGATGCAAGAGCATGCCGCGGTATGTCACTCGGATAGGGACCCTCTCAAATAGCGCGCGGAGGCAGTTGATCCAGTTTTCGGGCATTCCAGCGTGGCGCAAGAGTACCCACAGGCGCGGGAGAGCAACCTTATCGTATGCCTTGGTGTAAGATTCGGTCTAATAAAGGCGATACTAATGCCTTAGAATAAATAAACGCGTAGATAAATTCTATATCGTGTAAATATCGATATAAATAAACGAATTGAGACGTTTAATAAAGTTAGGTTTGCCTCGTGAACACAGCAATACTCTGAGGGATTGTGAGGCTAAGACATTGCCTATATATAATCCTCTCAGTACTGTTTCCGCCGAAGGGATTTTATTTAGTGTTTCGTTGTCGCTCTATTCTGGGGCGAATCCGATAGACTCAAAATCCTATCTTTAGAAGAACTTTTTTTTACATATATATATAAAAATACTCTTGACGTCTTTAGTTATTGTCTTAACCAATAACTTGCTACTATCAAGAATTACCGACTTAGCCTTCATCAGACTGGCAGATCTGGTTGGCTTATCAGAGGATCAACTAGGTAACGTTAATAGTCCCTAGAAACCTATATTCGGTTGAGCCATCTCGCTACCGAAGTATTCAGATATAAATAAAATTGGAAAGTAAATAAAGCTCTATTAATATAACTAGACCAACTCT
The DNA here is from genome assembly GCF_001186125.1 of Sphaeroforma arctica JP610. Lineage (NCBI taxonomy): Eukaryota > Ichthyosporea > Ichthyophonida > Sphaeroforma > Sphaeroforma arctica. The sequence continues at coordinate 1,312 of NW_014033160.1, forward strand.
TTTATGTTTGGTATTTTACTGAGGGCTTTTAATGGCCTCATCCAAATATCTGATATGTTAAATGGAAAAGGTTTAATTAATGAAACCATTAAAAACCATTTTAGGAAACTTAAGTTCCTCGTGCTA
>NW_014033159.1:0-1436 GCF_001186125.1 Sphaeroforma arctica JP610
ATATATATATATATACACATATATACGCCTTATACATAAAAATCACACCTAAACCTGCATATATTACATTTCTACCACTTTACAACTTACAGGCGGCACAATATTACCATTGTACTCTGAGCCTGGTAAGACCATCGTAGAAACGCGAGATCATTCGCCAATGATGCTCTTGGTTGCACTTGATGGAGAGGGAAGGGTATGTTTCCCAAACCATTTTATGTGTATTTCTCACACATACAGGTATTTGATTATGGGCAAGTACATTCCGTACTCAATGGGGTTTGAAGTACAATGTGATTTTCCAACTAGACTTTTCTTTGCAAATCGTATTGGTTTGTGTTAATAGGGACTTAAGCCGTTCTCTGCTACATGGATAGTTGCCGGGTGCACTCGATGAGGAGGGCCAGTGTTATTGTCCAATCTACTGTGTGTCAAGTACGGATGCGTTTATTATTTGAGTGTACGTACGTAAATTCGGGATTGAGTGTTTTCTCAAGGTTCAGCAGTACAATTGGACTTATATATAATGTGGAAGACGAACTTCTTCAAACTATAGTCAAGCGCTAGTTAAAAAACACCCTCCGATAGTCCACTGTATATAGACGGAACGGGAACTCTATCTGGGCGACGAACAATCGGTACATGGCTTCATATAGCGTGACAATGGCCTTCAAATGCACCTGTCATACATCAACACACAAATAATTGCTAATATATGAACACCCATATATATAGGCAGAAGCCGAACTCTTTAAACTGCACATTCTTAACCTTTTTATGTATATTATATATATAGGCGGAAGGAGAACTCTACCTGGATGACGGAGAGTCTATACATGCTTCAGACAGTGTGAAGGTGACCTTTATGGCCTACGACAGTCGTATGAAGATCCAGGCCACTCGAAACAACAAGGCGTGCCTTCGAGTACAAGGTACGTTGTTACGCGTAGATATGCATGCTCACAATTGCAAAAACCTTTGCATGTCTACATCCCGATACGAATATTTCTGTGTAAACATATCTGTATAATGTGTCTATATAATGTGTTTATATATATATAATGTGCCTATATAATGTGTTTATATAAATATAATGTGTCTATATATTGTGTTTATATATGTGTAATGTGTCTATATAATGTGTTTATATACATATATATATATATATGTGTCTATATAATATGTTTATATATGTATATGGTGTCTACATAATGTGTTTACATATATATAATGTGTCTCCCATTTTTTGCTACAGGGGATGAAGAGGACAATATGAATCCTTTCATAACTAAGATTATTCTGATCGGCGACCTCAAACGTGTCGGCAACGAGCATGTGCCCCCTACCTTGCAGGTGTGTATCTATATATGCATATTCAAGGATTTATTCTTCATATTCGTATCACATATTATATATATATGTACACACACACACAC
>NW_014033158.1:0-1436 GCF_001186125.1 Sphaeroforma arctica JP610
TTCTAAGACTTGTAATGTATATTTATCTACATGTAAGATCCATATATATATAATGTTTGACTTTTAATGTATATATATGTATATCTATATATAACATGCACATATCTGTATATGTGCATATCGACAAGTGTCCCGTTCTTGCCTATTCTTTGCCATCAGGCACGACCAGAGGGATCAGCTCCTCTTCCCTTAGTACGCCCTCCTTCTCTTCTCGTCGTTTTTTCAACTCATGTCTGTACTTCGACGCGTACACATAGCCGTTGTTCACAATCACGCACCCAAGTGACACTATTACCACAGGTGTGATGATAAGCCTTAAGGCTGGGTACCAATTGGGCGACAGACCCAGGCGGCAACTCTGCAGATCTCCGGCAAAGACGATTAAAAAGGCCGATATTTGCACTGCCAAGGCCCCGGACGTAGGCAGTCCCAGAGACATCCATGCGACTAGTGGAGGGGCAACACCTAGCCCGTATCGAAGCCACGCGTGAGAGCCTGTGGGGGTTATGGTAGAGTTGATATGGGTGAACATGTACGTTTGTGGGTAAAGACAAAAGCCTAAACCCTAAACCCAACCCTAAACCCTAAACCGTGTTGGCCAGGGTTAAGGGCGTGTTTGTTAGGTACGAAGCGAGCAAAAATATCCCAGAACCCTAAAACCCTAGTCAGCAAGATATTTCGGCTACACGTGTGTACATATACTCGCACAGAAGAGCCGCATACAGACACCCGCAAACGGATTGAATACAAACACGGGATGTATTTGGTACAGTTGCAGTTAGTTCAACCACACCAAGAAACCGTTACAACACACATCAAACCGTTTCAAATGGTAGTTGCCGGATTAAACACTGCTCTTGTGGTTTGTTTAACGCGATCATGCACGCAATGGTACGAACGAACAAGGCAACAGACAGACAATGCGCTTACCTCCGAATTTGGCGATTTCTAGGCCCCAATGAACAGCCCCCATAAAACTGTCCAGAGAGAAAGAGAAGATGAGATGATATAAAATACATTAAAAATGTACATACACGTGACAAGACAACCCCCACCCGCCAAGTGAGAAAAAAAGCATGAGATGAGATTCAATACGTTTGAGATGATAAGGGGACGTATCAATATGTGCAGTGTGATGGTGCAAGAGAAATAAACAATATAATCATACACTGACACTACGATGACAGGACAAACAAAAAAGAATATACAAATGCTCACGTTGTGGTCAAAGAAGGGGTAGACATTGATCCACTTTCAGGCTAGGTGATATTATTTATTTATAACCCCATGCACTTGTATAAACGAAAAAAAATTGTTATCGTTCGGGTTCGTAAATGGATAGTGCTAGCAAAAGACATTGTACGACGCTTTATATATATATATATATATATATATATATAGTTGTATATATATATATATATAGTAGTAATATATAT
>NW_014033157.1:0-1436 GCF_001186125.1 Sphaeroforma arctica JP610
TATACATATATCCTTAGATGAATTTGTGACCCGATGTGAAGTGTACCTCATTTAGATATGGTAATTTAGGATTACAAATTCGTCAGCTTTTACGGTCGACTGTTAAATTCCGTGACTTACTGGTTAGTCAGTGAACGGGGATTAGACCTTTCGACAATCTAAAATTGGTTAGTACATTTATGCTGATTAAATTTGCCGACGGATATATTAGCCTACAAGTTTGCCAGCTTGAAAAGATCACTCGAATTCTGCGGCTGTCTCCATGAAATATTATCGATATGTACTTTTCAATACTCAATTATACAGTGTGACTCAACACTTCAATCAGATGGTGTTTCTCAGGATTGGCGCAGCTATGCATACAGACCGTAAAGACTGATGAACCTGTTGTCGGTCAAAGGTCAAAATATATGTCGATGTCAAACTTAGATATCTGTTGGCAGGTCTGATTTTCATACCTAACCAGTCTCAGAGTTTTAGAATCGCCCGAAGAAGATGACAAGTCTGTTCTGTTGTCGGCAAAGAGATCAATGTTAAATACAGCCCTCCTCCATTTATCACCGCGAAAAAATCATCTAGCCGGAAATCGAATCCGGGTCTACCCCGTGGCAGGGGGCAATTATACCACTAAACCACTAGATGTTAACTTTGAAATATAGTAATTAATAAGTTTTAAAATTTAGTTTATAAGTAAACTCGTCTTTTATGGATTCCGATAAGCGTTGCCTTTCGAAAGTGTAGAATAAGTTGTTTCTCGGAGTATAACCCGGCTCACACTTTCTTACAACGGTTACAATGAAAATATTCACATCTTTCGCATTCGATTCTTGTTCTCAAAAATAAATATTTAAATAGATCAGGCTGGTAGCAAATATAAATATTCGCGAACCGGGAATTGAACCCGGGTCTTCCGCGATCTGTTGTATTTGACAGGCGGAGATACTAGCCACTATACTATCCACGATATGATTGGCTGACAATTTTAATAAATAGTAAAAGGTATTTGTATTGACAATGTCAAGTCTAATTTAATGTGCTGTTCGCGAGTGCACCAATGTCAATGTCTTTTGAGAGCTCCTCAGTCCTCATTCGTACGCAGTTTATAAATATGGAAATTTTCGGGTCCGAATCTAATGACGTCATTTTATTACTATGTTGATACCACAGGCTTGAAGCTCTTCCAAGATTCGCCCACTACAGACGTGTATATTAAGTAGATATGTACGTCTTATCCAACACCGTACGAGACCTTGACAAATATCTAGTGCTTCAAGTAAAGTAGAGTTTATGCCATTAATTTATGCAATTCACGACTGAATTCGCAGTATGTCAGCCACTGAAGGTGACGTGCGGCGAATGCTAGCCGACCACACAGACGCTGAATCAGTGCAGTATATCGTAGATACAATCGAAGCTGAAGTAAGAACAATACAATA
>NW_014033156.1:0-1435 GCF_001186125.1 Sphaeroforma arctica JP610
GATATTGGTAAGTGTTTTGTTAGGTCGATATTAAGTAAGTGTTTTGTTAGGTCGATATCAGTAAGTGTTTTGTTAGGTCGATATTGGTAAGTGTTTAGGCCAATATTATTATGTGTTTTATTAGGTCGACATTGGGAAATGTTTTGTGAGGTCGATATTGGTAAGTGTTTTGTTAGGCCGATATTAGTAAGTGTTTGGTTAGGTCGATATTAGTAAGTGTTTTGTTAGGTCGATATCAGTAAATGTTTTGTCAAGCCTATGTACGTACGTATGTATTTTCTCAGGTCGTTACAGGTAAGTGAGATAATAGTGTCATATATATAGTGTGTGTTGTTATCGCAAATTGATATCTCTAGTAACGTGGAACGTTTGAGTCGATTTATTCATGAGATGTTATTCGGTAGTATGCGCAATCTTCGTAGTATCATATAAGTGGGCTCGAGTACATTTCAGGGGACGCTGAAGCCTTGGTATTCCATGGAAGCGTGGGCTATGTTCGCATACCAGTTAGTGTATGCGAGCGAAATGAGCGGTATCATTGTGTGTTTTCATAATCAGCAATAGCAGTGGGCTGTGTTTGCAGGCTGATTTATTTTAATAAAGAATAGGCTCTGGAGGACTCACTATCGGCAGTCTGACGGTACGAAAAGAGCACTACCAGTGTGTTGCTTCTATTTTTAACTTCACTCCCTCGCTTGAGCCTAACACTATCACGTCCTCCATTCGAACTATCAGGTATAGGCATCGAGCCTTTGGCTCCGAAGAACTGTCTAAATATAGATTCGTCGCGTCTTTTCACCAGCACCCCCAAGACCCCAGCTGCTGGCATACCAGGCAGCCAAGCAGGTGTGTGATGTCTTGTACTGTGACAACATTACGTTAAACAGGTGTGGTATGTCTTGTACTGTGACAACATCATATTATTCAGGTGTGTGATGTCTTGTACTGTGACAACATCATATTATTCAGGTGTGTGATGTCTTGTACTGTGACAACATCATATTAAACAGGTGGGGTATGTCTTGTACTGTGACAACATCATGTGTGTTGTAACCTTGTGTGTGTGTGTGTGTGTGTGTGTGTGTACCCTTTCTTCGCGTCCTTCAGCACGTATAATGCTCAGTCGTGAAGTGCTGGCGTTTTGTGAAGTGTCATCTCTCTTGCAAACCGGAGTTCAATACCAACATATGTAAGTGGAACTGTACATATTTCCCGTGCATATGTACGTTCACTGCTGTTTTCCTTTTGTAGTACTAACGATCATCATGTACGAGCAATGGCATTTTTCTAGTATTAATAGACTATCATAGTACAAATATCTTTTCTTGCACACGCGCGTGTGTATTTGTATGAATGTGTGTGCGTGTATGTACGTGTGTGTGTGTGTGTGTGGGTGGGGGTGTGTGCGTGTGTGTGTGTGNGTGGTGTGTGTGTG
>NW_014033155.1:0-1435 GCF_001186125.1 Sphaeroforma arctica JP610
CTTAAACTAATTGAAAAGTAAACAAATAAAACTAGTAGTGTAAATTAAACAATATATATATATATATAAACTAGTGAAAATTCTTCTGCTGAGTAAGTTCGTGCCTTGGAAACTGGTCTTTTGAACCATTCCGGCTGTGCTGGTATATTTTCACCCCCCCCCCCCCCAAAACGCTAGGGTATCCGCTGGTATGTTTTCATCCCCACTCCATAAGCTAGGGTATCCGCTGGAGTTATACTCGCCTATAAGCTCGAGGTGTGGAATCGTCGTTCGCCTTTACACCGTGGTGAAATCTCACGAGGAGAGACAAACTCCGATCCGGAAGTAGATGATAGACATCTAGTTTCCATCAACGTAACGTTGGAATTATTGTTGTTGTGCCGCTTTCTTCTTCTGTCGAGTTTGCTCGTCTTTGTGGTATGCAGCGATATCATTCGGATCGTCAAAAGCTTCGGCTGACTCCCAAGTTGGATCACCTTCCCACCAGCGAACTAAGTATTCTGTATTTCCTGTGGAATCATTCTGTCTACAAATCCTGCCACATATGATCTTCTAAAGGTTTTTCGGTGGCTCTATGGACTAATCGCAAAAACCCTGTTTGTCTTTGACAACGTATGGTCCAAACATTGGTCGCATTGCTTTGGTTGTGCGACCTTCGGACCGTACCATTACCACATCCCCTGGCTGAAAGGCGATAGAATCGCAAGCATGGAGGCTGTCAAACTGCCTGGATAGTGTGTTTGCATATTTCTGCGTGACCTTGTAAAGCGTCGGCAAGATAGTGTCGTGCAAACGATCCAGCCGGTGTGCCCAAGCCTCATTGGTGACCGGCTGATTCTCCGAAGGTCATCCGTGAAGTCAGCAAACGGAACATGACGGCGACCGAAGTAAGCACTGAATGATGCTGTCTTGTGTCGCCGAGATATTCGGAGGTTCTGGCACAGCATAATATGTGATAGTCGGACATCCCATACCGTAGGTAAAGATTCACATATCTTGCGAACTCCTTCGTGTATGTCTCTGTCTTCTCTCCGCTGCTTCCAGAACCTGAGGACGATATGGTGGCGACTTCGCATGCATCACTCCAACTTCTTGAGTTATTAGCTTAACAATCTTGTTCGAAAACTTGCCTCCCTCATCTGATTGGATTTTCCTGGGAAACCCATGTTCCCCAAACACCTCCATAAGTTTCGATGTCACCACTTCTGCTGACTTTGTGGCCGTTGCTCTTAATATCGAGTACCCAGTTGCTATATCCAAGACGTGCAATATATATATCGATTTCCTGCTGCTGAAACTAGTGGCATTGAAATTATGTCGACTTGAATATGATCCCACGGATACTTTGCCGTTATATTAATCATCGGGTGAAATCCCTTTCGTAACACCCTCTGTCCTAGACATGTGCGACAGTTTCTCCTAACTGTTTGTGCAA